>NC_134311.1:40618123-40918123 GCF_949628215.1 Phalacrocorax aristotelis
GTAAAAATGTAATCACTGTGTACACAGGCTTCTTTCTCTATAGGCAATAAATCTTCAGTCATGGTTCTCAGATGAGCAGAATATGATTTACCAGTTACTGCAGTGGGTTACCTCTACAAACCTTGTAAATGATCTATCAACAAGATACAAATTAGCTTCTCTTTGCAGTACTTGGATAATTTAAAAAAAAAAAAAAAAGATAACACTCGCTAGCATTAGAGACAAGCCACACCCACCACACTGCTCCCAAAACCAAAGGATTTTTTTCTGTTGTTGACAATAACAGTGGTTCAACAGAACTATATGAAATATTTTTCAAAGTCCCAGTCATCACTTCTTTTCATGTTTTCTGACTGCTATGATGTCTGAAGTAAGTCAGGACAATGGTACTCTTAAAAATCAGGTCAATTTGTAGGAGATTAAGAGATTAATATAAAACTCCAAAATGTCTTGTGTGTCTGATCTGCTTAGAAAGTAGCTGCTCTGTGATAGCATCTGTCTAGCTTTATATTTTGGACCACACCAATTACATTACTTCTGATTAACAAGTAATAAATAATTATAATGTTATTTAATGTTATAAATTAGCACATTAATAACTCTAATAGTAATGCTAGGGCTGAATGCATATATTAACAGCAAATTACTGCCTCTTCCTCCAATTCTTTTCCCAAACTAAATAAAAAACATTCTGAATTCAGGAAAGAACTGCAAGAAATAAGATAAAAGATACTTGAAAGTCAGGCTTAGAGAGCCACTCCGTGCACAAAACCTTTCCTGATGCTTGTTGTCTCTTTGGTTTTCTTTAGTTGACTGGAGATGAGCCAGCCAAGAAGAATAAAATAATTATGAGAGAGAAATTCTCAGTGCACATTGTGGGGAGGGGTGAACGTGTGTGCCTGTATGTGTGTGTATGTGTGTCTGTGTAATAACTGAGGCTCAATTCTTGTCAGCAGAACCTGAATTTCAGCCTAAACTTTTGGTATCAGGTGATCATCATAACAATTCCTGCTGCCACTTTGCTCTCCATGGCAAAGCACACGAAGCATCTGCAACAGAGCTGAAATTAGCCCTATCCTGATGCCCCTCTCTAAATGTTTCCCCATTATCTCCCACTTGTCTTGATAGCTAATACAGTTCCTACAGCTGCTATATCATATTAGGTCAGAGCGATGAAAACGAATGCCATTTTCTTGATGGCTTATGCAGAATTGTTGTAATTTGAATCAGGTCTCCCTAGCCTCTTTCTTTCTTTCCTATTTTTTCTGCCCCTCATACTGAATATATTGGGGCCCTGGCGAGCTGCCATTCTAACTGCACATTAGAAATGGTAGAGTTTTCCTCTATCTGATTCTCTAAAATGAGTTCACCAAAAGGTGCAGACCCAGCACATTTGTGGTTTTCCCTATAAATTACTTTAACACTGTGTCCAATCATATATATAATTTCAGATTTTCAATTTCAACTCACTGCTGTGTCAGCACAGACTCCACTGATATGTCTAACGTATTTAGCTTAAAATGAAACGGATGGCATTTCATTACCAGGAAGATAATATTTTTGAATATGTTTGCTGCATGGCAGGATCCATCATTATTCTGCCATTTTACGTTCCGAGTGTGTAATAGCTTTTTAATGCTTTGATGTATTTTATTTATATATGTAATATTTTTCTAATATCATGGGGTGGTTTAACTCATTGGACACATTATAAAATCTTAATTGAATGCTTTTAAATATTAGTTAGGGGGGAAAAGCTTAACAAATTGCCAATATTTTGTTTGAAATTTAATAAAGAGTAGCTGAAACACCGAAAAAACCCATCTCATTCTCACTCCTTCCCATTGCTTCTCAGCTCCCTCTGACACTCAGAACACTTTAAAAGGAAAAAAAGGGGGAAAGAAAATCCCAGAGTCCCCTGAGACTCTCAAGCTGTCAGCATGAAGGTAAGTAACACAGGAAATCTTGAACGTGCCCAACTGTGAATGACAGAAGCCCTCTTATTGGAGGAAGCTTCTGACAGGCCTGAAATCCTTAATACCTGGTTTCTCAGTCCTTTGACCAAAGTGGCGAATTTTAAAGCTACTAAGAATTTCTTCAAAGTTGGTTTTGGTGGATTTTTTTTTTAGTTGCAAGGAAACGATACTACTTATGTACATTAGTGTAATGCCACAGCTAAAAGCATTCTGAGTGAAGAGGTAAGTATTAAAGGGCATTTCTTGATATTAGCAGCAAATGCTAAAATGAGCCGTCCTAACTGTTCCTTGCACTGGACTAGTCCTGTTGTTATGCTCTGCATGCAACTGAATAACAATGCTCTTAACTTAAATGAAAGTTGTCGTATGACAGTGTGTGATGTTAACTATGACCTTCTACATCCAATTTTTTAAATTATCATGTTCTTTTTTCCTTTTCCTTTTAAAACAGTCATAGCCACTCATTTTTCCAATAGTTTCTGTATGCTCACAGAAGAGCCCCATGCCCCAGATGACCAGTTTTATATTGCAGACACCATCACTTTCCCTAAGCTATTTCAACTTCACTCTTCAGAAAGGAGGAAATGCATTGGTAGCCTTCTTACAACAGCAGCAAGATATAAATAAGTTAAAGTCAACCTTCTCAGGTAGGGCTGCTTAAAATTAAGTACTTAAAATTTGTATGATTTCCTGTTTTTCAGAGGTAGCAAGTGACTTTTAATCCTCTTGAAGCTGGTTATATATTCCTGAAAATCAGGTTACTTCTTTAGATGTCTAAATATGGAGCTGGGGACTTGCCTGAATTTTGTGGCCAACAGCCTAGTCATCAAGGGTAGTTAGGCATTTAAGCTGTGTTGAAACATAAAAGCATTTGAGACCTAAATATTTTGTGACATCTGGCTTTAGCCATGAGGTGGTTAGTAGCAGACATCATGAGCATTTTATTTTGTCTTATTTTATTGCGTGCTCAGACAGGCTTAATATTAAGTTTATTCTTAGGGAAAGTGGTATTTTTTCATATGGACTAACTGCTTTTAAATAACTAGCAGAAATACTTAAGATGGGGGGTAGGAGGAAGGAAAAATAAAAAATGTATAATTAATAATTCCCAGGAAGAAGAGGTTGACAATTATAATAACACAGTATTTGTTGGTCCAGTGGGAATTTGTGCTGAAAAATGAGAATATCAAAGGAGCTCTATGCTTCCTTAGCAAAAGATATTGGAAAATAAAACATATTCTAGGTAAGTCCTTTTTATTTATTGTTAGGGTTTAATTTCTTCTTTTAAGTTTTTCCCTGCATGACAGACCACAACAATAGTTCATATCTAAAATATAACAGATAGCTTTATAACAGGTCCTTCTCATATCTTCCCAAACTGTTGGATTATCAAGGTGACAGGTGCCACCCTCTTTCTCCACCATTCACAACCTACTTGCTTCTTCTTACTGTTTTATGCAGACCACTTCACCATCATCCAGTACAACATTTTGAACCAGATTTTTCAAGGGAATTTTCTATGTACAAGTGCCCCAGAGTGTACTAGCAAACAGATGCAGGGAAGTTAGTGTGATGACACCCGTTTCCCATATTACTCACCTGTATCCATTTTCCAAGTATTATTCTGGGAATGCTCTGCTGATGGGGCTTCTTCTGTTACGTTCTGCCTGAAGATCACAAAAGTGGCAGATGTCACCAGCTGCAATGCCAACATGAATGTCTAAATATTACAGGAAAAGTCTGTGGGTTTACCAGGTTAGCGTATGTAGGTGGGGACCAAGTCAGAGCCTCCTCAACAATTAGCATCTGCAAAGACACAAACACCAGATCCTAGATGTAGGCCCCACTCTCCTTGGTAAATTTGGAAGGTAGCCCAAATTTTTTGAAGGCCAAGGTTTTGCCTTCAAAATCAGTCCTATGGAGTAGTTTAATCTTGATGAGGGCTTTTTTTGTTTTGTTTTTACTGCCCGATGCACATTTTCATAAAGAGCTCAAACAGTCACATCTTTGATCTGTATCTGTTTCTCCATTGCAAGCTAATGGTAAAACTGCTTACTCACTGGAGTTGTGAATCACACAAATCAAAGATTAGTTATCCTGGCACCCTTCAAGTCAATTAATCCCACAGCACATCCATCTCTCAATATAAGACAGGGCCTCACTGAAGTAACCCAGCCCTGAAACTGAATGTATTCAACTACATGTATTTTTGTTTAGAAGCCACCCTCAGTTAGAAGCTGCTCTCCTTTAGTAGCTGTACCATTACCCTGCAAGCCTCCAGGGAAACTAATTAAACTTAATAGTATCTGCACTCAATTTAAAGCTGTAGAGAAAATTAATTAAATATTGTAGGAAACCTGGAATTGAAATAAAGATGTATGGCAAATGCAAATCAATCCACACATTTCAGCATCTTTCTCAAGTCATTTTAACCCTTCTGTAGAGCGTTGTCCCATGTACATGTACCATATGCTACCATTGGAAGAAATGCAATGTATCTCAGAAATTCTGCAAGTTCTATTATTCTTTAAATTGGAACCTCATATAAAAGCAAAATTTTAAGTTGACTCATCAAAAGGCAACATGTTGATCCATCAATAAAATATGGCCATCCTTAATTATTTTTTAAATTATGTTGACCATAGAGTTTGTCCCACATTCTGAAAATAATTTGGCAGGAATTACAGACTTCACTCTTTTGGGTGCTTTGGGTCTGTGTCCGTCCATCAAAAGGAGGTTGCTTATCTGATCTGCATTTATGTATCTTAGGTCAGAGCTTTCCTCAATGATTGAGGACATGTGGGGAGTATGCGGCAGGGCCTCTTACTGAATTAAAAGCATGTTTTCTAAGACAATTTTCTTACAAATAGCACAAAGTTATAATTATGCATGTTGGTAAGAATTCTGATATAATTAGTGCCATACAGTCTTCATTTAAATTTCAGGACTGGACTGAGCTGAGTTAGTGAGAAACGCACACAGGGTAATAGACCAATTTGACAAAACATCAATTCCAGGCACTGAACTCCTGAATATATGATGTGATTTTATTACGGCTCTGTAACGAGAGAGAGGAGAGGAGAGGAGAGGAGAGGAGAGGAGAGGAGAGGAGAGGAGAGGAGAGGAGAGGAGAGGAGAGGAGAGGAGAGGAGAGGAGAGGAGAGGAGAGGAGAGGAGAGGAGAGGAGAGGAGAGGAGAGGAGAGGAGAGGAGTTGGAAAGGATCTACAATGATCATGTAGTCCAACTGTAGTCAAATAGCTACCTTAAAGAAACAATTAAGCACTATCTAAGGTGATGTGAATACATTTGTGGATTACAGCAATCCTAGTCCTCAATCTGCAGACAAACTGCAGATGTGACCAAGGTGTCACACTTCCTTTCTGGTGCTCACTAAGGTGACCATCCTGAGGGTTAGTCAAACTGGACCCTGAACTTTTACTGAAAGTTAACAGAAACTGTGGGAAGTACGTCATTGTCCCATAAAATCTAATTTCTGCTGCGGTGGCAAATCATCCACAGCTACCCTGAAGAGACTAGGCAGACGCATAAATAAAGTAATGCCCTATTCTTTGGTTATCAGAAGTTTTAAATTATATAAACAACCTTTTCCTCCAAGCCTAGGACTATTTTTCTTTCATTTAGTGTTTTTGTCTAAAAAGGACTATGACTTATTAAACAAGAACATATGCAGGTACCTGAGCTCTAAACTTCAGAATTCTTCTAAATTTCTAAATTTCAGAATCTTCAGCTGATGACATTACAAGCCATAATATGATGGAAATAATGCAGCTTCTTGCTATGCTGAATTCTGAGCTGCCCACAGCTATATCCTTAAGTGCAAGTTGTCTTGCCATACCCCTTTAGTTTCAAATATCAGATTCCACTGTAACAAAAAAAAAAAAAAACTCAAACCAGCAAAAACCAAAAACCACCAAATTGTTTTTATGTATTTTGAACTGATGGGTCTATTCAAGACCTTCTTAGTTCCAGTGCATATGACAGTGACCCAGAAACTGTTCACAGGACTTGAAAAGTATCTCGCTGTGCAGTTTCTCAGTTTTACTTTCACTTTCATGCTAAATTACTTATTTTAGTTTAAAAAAAAAGCTTATAAACTTTATGTGTAAAGGTAAGAGCTATTCTATCATTCTCTGGAAAGTAGATATACACTGATGTCTATATTATACAGATGTTCAATGTCTGGACATCAACCTTTTGCATAAATCTTAACACAACAACACTTGAAACTTCATAGTCCTTCATGAACTGCTTGGCAGATAGAGGCCACACTGGCAAGAAATATATTCCTTGAGAAGAAAATGCATATTGGTTATGTATGTGCTTCCAAGTGACACTTCTTCAAGGCTGAGCCAGAAAAAAAGAGTAATTCCAAGAGACTCAGACAGGACAGAAATAGTTTAACTACAAATAGTGTAATAAAAAATAAATTAAGTAGATCAAAATAATATAGGAACCAGGATTATCTGAAGATGCATCTTTCATATTTTTCAAGTTACTGAGCACAACATGGTGCTGGAACCTCTTGCCCAGTTTCATCAAAATAAGTTTCAGCAATTAATGTGTTTGCATCAAACTGCCTGTTTTAGCTTGGCAAAGAGTAAGCACTACAGTGATATATTCTATCCATTTTTTTTTCATGAAGCTGCTGCCAAACATTTGCTTTCACACAACTTTGTAATCTAGGATGAGTTGAACTAATTCAAGACTTTCAAATTTCATCCTGTAGATTTAGGCTGGTGACCCAAGACTGGAAGAATTCCCATTGACCTCGCCCTAAGCCGTGCCCCTTTTAGACAACTTTTAAAACAAAAAGCATTGTTCGTACCAAATGTACGTTTGCTTTTTTGCTGTTTTGTATGAAGAGGACAAAGCAGATAAAAACGTCTGGCAGGAATTTCTCACACTTCTAAGAGTATCTTAATTTTTGGGGTTGTATTTTTAAAAACAGAATTAAATTAGGCAGGAAACTATACATAAGGTTTTATGCTTACAGCTGAATGCTTCTTTATTACATTTTTGCCCACAGATGAGAATCAGGTAACCAAACCATTGAGCAGGCCAGGGTGCTGCAAGTCTGCAGCAATGCAACAACTAAATAAACGTAAGTCTACCAGAAGCCATTCTGAAACAGATTTTTAAGGCACAGGCCCAGCTGTGAAACAAACTCCCATAAAACCCGAAGGCCATCCCAAATCTCTGCATCTTCCACTCTAAGTGAAAAACTCATTTAATCTGCCTTCTTCCACATAAAGTTATAGCTGAATGCACTTAAAAACAAAACAAACAAACAAAAAAACCACTGCCCTAACAGTTCTCCTCCTAGAGGGAGAGAGACCAAGAGAAAGAACATGGATTAATTATAACACATAATGCACAACGTATGTTTATCAACATTCATAGAATCATAGAATCATAGAATCATTAAGGTTGGAGAAGACCGTTAAGATCATCAAGTCCAACTGCTAATCTATCACTGCCAAGTCCACCACTAAACCATATCCTCAAGCACCACATCTACCCTTCTTTTGAATACCTCCAGGGATGGAGACTCCACCACCTCCCTGGGCAGCCTGTTCCAATATTTGACAACCCTTTCGGTGAAGGCGTTTTTCCTAATATCCAACCTAAACATCCCTGGCACAACTTGAAGCCATTTCCTCTCATCCTATCGCTTGTTACTAGGGAGAAGAGACCGACCTCCACCTCGCTACAACCTCCTTTTCAGGTAGTTGTAGAGAGCGATAAGGTCTCCCCTCAGCCTCCTCTTCTCCAGGCTAAACAACTCCAGTTCCCTCAACCTCTCCTCATAAGACTTGTTCTCTAGACCCTTCACCAGCTTCGTTGCCCTTCTCTGGACACGCTCCAGCAACTCAATGTCCTTCTTGTAGTGAGGGGTCAAAAACTGAACACAGTACTCGATGTGCAGCCTCACCAGTGCCGAGTACAGGGGCACGATCACCTCCCTGCTCCTGCTGGCCACACTATTCCTGATACAAGCCAGGATGCCATTGGCCTTCTTGGCCATCTGGGCACACTTCTGGCTCATGTTCAGCCAGCTGTCAACAAACACCCACAAGTCCTTTTCCTCCAGGCAGCTCTCCAGCCACTCTTCCCCAAGCCTGTAGCGTTGCATGGGGTTGTTGTGACCCAAGTGCAGGACCCAGCACTTAGCCTTGTTGAATCTTATACTGTTGGCTCCAGCCCAACAATCCAGCCTGTCCAGGTCCCTCTGTAGGGCCTTCCTGTCCTCCAGCAGATCGACACTTCCACCCAGCTTGGCATTATCTGCAAACTTGCTGAGGGTCACTCAATCCCCTCATCCAGATCATCAATGAAGGTATTGAACAGGACTGGCCCCAACACTGAGCCCTGGGGAACACCACTCATGACCAGCCGCCAGCTGGATTTGACTTCATTCACCACAACTCTCTGGGCTTGGCCGTCCAGCCAGTTTTTAACCCAGTGCAGAGTGCATTTGTCCAAGCCATGAGCAGCCAGCTTCTCCAGGAGAATGCTGTGGGAGACAGTGTCAAAGGCCTTACAAAAGTCCAAGTAGACAATATCCACAGCCTTCCTCTCATCCACTAAGCGGGTCACCTTATCATAGAAGGAGACCAGGTTAGTGAGGCAGGACCTCCCTTTCATAAACCCATGCTGGCTGAGTCCGATCCCCTGGTTGTCCCACATGTGCCGCATAATGGTATTCAAGATGACCTGCTCTATGACCTTTCTGTGCACCAAGGTCAGGCTGACAGGCCTGTAGTTCCCCAGATACTCCTTCTGACCCTTCTTGTAGAGGAACATCACATTCACTAGTTTCCTGTCATCTGGGACCTCCCCAGTTGACCAGGACTGCTGGTGAATGATGGAGAGTGGCTTGGCAAGCTCCTCTGCCAACTCTCTCAGTATCCTCAGGTGGATCCCATCCAGCCCCATGGACTTGTGAACACCCAGGTGAAGGAGCAGGTCGGTGACTGCCACCTCTTCAACAACTGGGACTTCATTCTGCATCCTGTCTCCATCTCCCAGCACAGGGGCCTGACAACCCTGAGGATGACCAGTCTGACTATTGAAGACTGAGGCAAAGAAAGCATTAAGTACCTCAGCCTTCTCCTCATCTCTCGTGGCAAAGTTACCTTCTACATACAACAAAGGAGGGAGATTCTCCCTGGACCTCCATTTGTCACTGATATTTATAAAAACATTTTTTGTTATCTTTAACGGTGGTGGCCAGTTTAATTTCCAGCTGGGCCTTCGCCTTCCTAATCTTTTCCCTGCATAACCTCACAACATCCTTGCAGTCCTCCTGAGTCACCTGCCCCTTCTTCCAAAGACGGTAAGCTCTCCTTTTTTTCTTGAGTTCCAGCCAAAGCTCACTATTCAGCCAAGCCAGTCTTCTCCCCCGCCTGCTCGACTTACAGCACATGGGGACGGCCTGCTCCTGCACCTTTGAGACTTCCTTCTTTAATAACATCCAGCCTTCCTGGACACCTTTGCCCTTCAGGACTGCCTCCCAAGGGACTCTGTTAACCAGACTCCTTAACAATCCAAAGTCTGCCCAAACTTCTGAAGTTCAGGGTAGTGGTTTTGCTGACCCTCTTCCTTACTTCTCCAAGAATCAAGAACTCTATCATGTCATGGTCGCTGAGCCCAAGGCAGCCTCTGACCACCACATCACCCACCAGGCCTTCTCTGTTCGTAAACAGCAGGTCCAGCAGGGCATCTCCCCTGGTTGGCTCGCTTACCAGCTGCGTCAGGAAGTTATCTCCCACACACTCCAGGAACCTACGGGACTGCTTTCTTTCTGCTGTGTTGTATTTCCAGCAGGTATCTGTTAAGTTGAAGTCTCCCACGAGGACAAGGACTAGAGATTGTGAGACTTCAGCCTACTGCTTGTAGAGTGCTTCATCTGTCTCCTCATCCTGGCTTGGGTGGTCTATAACAGACTCCTACCAGGATATCTGCATTATTGCCCTTCCCCCTGATCCTTACCTGTAAGCACTCAACCTTATCATTACCGTCGTTGAGTTCTAGACAGCCAAAACACTCTCTAACATATAAGGCTACCCCTCCACCTCTCCTTCCTTGCCTGTCCCTTCTACAGAGCTTGTGGCCATCCATTGCAGCGCTCCAGTTGTGTGAGTCAGCCCACCATGTTTCTGTGATGGCGATCGCATCATAGTTTCCCTGGCGCACAATGGCTTCCAGCTCCTCCTGTTTATTCAAAGCAATATGGATTATACAGTCAGTATAATCAAAGCGAAAAGAAGCAAAGAGAAAAGAATTACAACTATCAGTTTCTGAAAGAGGTGTTGAAATGTTTGCCTTAATAAACAGAAATCTATTTTATGGACATCACATTAGTGGTTATCATCATAAATGGTGTTACACTTTTTAAGAACCAACTCTTTTAATCTCTTAGCAGTTTAGCACTGGGTAATTCTGCTGACCTCATTCAAATTTTGCTTTATAATGAAGTAGCAGTTTGAAATTGGGCCCACAGTTTTGCTTATTTTAAACCTGTAAAAAGTTTGTTAGCTAATGCACAATGTTTTCATGCAGCCTAAGCACATCTGTGGCTCATGTGCTATTAGACCATTTCAGATATTCATACAAACACATTCAGACCAGAAATTTACTACCCAGAACAAAAATATTATCCTTGTTCACCTAGTTACTAGTCTCCAAGGTTCTTCTGTTAAATCAAATCATATAATAAAGATTGTAATATTTCCACAATAAAACATGGGCTTTGGAGAATAAAGTGTAAAGATGTCCATAGCATCTTTATTTGACATTTATCCAGTAATAGAAAGATGGGATATACTACAAATACACTCCAAGATGCAGAGGTTTGAATCCAATTTATACCAAAATGCCTTCACCATTCTAAGACTATACAAAGGGACCAGAAAAAGGTGAACATGTCAGGTTTAAGGCCTCTTCATATTGTGCAAATAGTGAGATCTACTTCTTTGGCAAATGAGTGTGAGGTTCCTAATTCTTTTAACTAGAAGGAACTATACCAGGTCACAATGTGTTAAATCACGGATGAGTCTAAGGAAGTGCTTTAAAAACACCCCCTTAAAACACCAGGTTTTTTTATGATGAGCCATAGGAGTAGTGCATGATTTTTTACCACTGTTCTTTAAGAGCCAATGTGTAAGTCCTCATGTAGAATTACTGTATTGTTGCAAAGTTCATAATTTAGTCATTCATGGTTTTGCTATAATTCATACATTTATTAGCTGGATTTTATCCTGGATTATATGTCTGGAAGTCACTAAATTTGAAATTACCTCAACCAGAGGTGGTTCTTAGTACTGAATTTTTCGTACCAGCTATTACAGAAGGTGGAACAACCACCTCCCCTGCTTGAATGCACTGCTGGATCTACTTAAGGGAACAGTGCCAAGTATACCCTGGCTCTGGAGAACACTGCTGTGCACCTGTGAGGTGATACATCAGCAAGAGGATTTTCTTTTCTTTGATAACAGACCATGATGCTTTGCAGTGAACTCTTCTGCAGTACACACTCATGTTCTTTTAGACTTGTTGTGGGAAATACATAATATTCAAATTTATCATCTGCTCTGTCCATATCTTGCCCTCCTCACAAAAAAAAATAATTTCTCTTTCTCTCTGTGGCTGGCTAACATGTTGTGCTCCCTCCTACGCTCTCAGATAACAACCAATCCACACATTCATCTCTGCCCTGTTTGACAACTGCAGTTGAAACAGTCTTGAAAAGCTTTACCTTATTGAAAACAGAACAGCTTCATGTGAAGCAGAATGGAGTGACTTGTGTCACTTGGAGCCCTCAGACTTTAAGAAATAAAAAGCTTCCCATGCATGGAGGCTCAGACTTGAAGTTCTGTTCCTAATTTTAAAAGCTTTTCATTCCCTAAGCCCTGAGCTACTTCCAGATTTGTTTTGTCACCCTCAGTCACAAATTTTCCAGAGCCATAATGTATTCAGGACAACAAAGGGGACACATGAGGATAAGGCTGCAGACCTTCTTTAAGAATGAATGCAAACAGCACTGCTATCCGCAGAAAAGATGAAAAAACCAAATTTTCCCATAGTGAAGAACAGTCATAATAAGACCTTACTTCATAACAACTGTGTCTCTTCTCCTCCAGTATCTTTACTCTTGAAAGCTGTCATTTTATATATATAAGTTAGTCCTCTCTCTTTCACAAGAAACACAACTAAATAGCTCCTGTAACATTATCACTTACACCTGACTTTCTGGTCAAGTGTCACTCGGGACTTTTTGATATGTGAGATATACGCAGAGAACACAAAAAATATTGACGGAAGAAGACTTCAGTCAAAGCTCACGCCAAAGGTTCAGATGAAATACAAAGGAGAATTGGCCATAGATAGTCTTTGAAAATGAATTCATGGTGGAAGGCAACAGAAAACAGACCCTGATATGGGTCTGTGGAACGGAGGGGAGAATGAGGCAGGCAAAGCAACTTGACAGAATGGTCAGTGACCATGAACAAGAAGTGGAATAAATTTGGGCAGATTTTTTTGAGATTTTGTGTTATGTTTACTGCACCATTTCAAAAGTTTGGGAAGGAATGAGATTTATGGAAAAACACATTTACAGAAATGATCCTCCAGTACTGCAAAAGCTGTGTTAGGTATTCATTCAAAGTGCTGTCGAATCACACATACAAAAATTACTGCTTAATGGTTTTATTGAACACTCTGATCCCCCTGCTTCTGAGTTCCTTACTGTGGTTATGCAAAAGAAAGCAGGAGGCATATGGTTCATAAGTGGAATGAATTGATTTCTCTTCTATAGATTTAGCTAGTGTTTATCATCAACTGTTTCTGTACTAAGGCAGTTAGGAGTGACTTGACCTCACTGGGAGGCATTTTTGCATTTGAAGGACTTTTCCAGTATCAACTTGCATATGCTTGCCAGCAACTTTTCATAAAATTGTGATAGAGGTATTGCAGAAATTGAAAGTCATATAAAGCCAAATAATAAATAGTAACAAATAATAGAGCCAAATAAATGAGGAGGTTTATTTAAAGCTAACAGTCTGCCATAGCACTGTGTAATTGTACTGTTTCCTCCAGGGTATATCTGTCCAAGAACAAATGAGGGACAAAGCCCAAGATTTCTTTCAAAAAAACTTTGTGCTTCTGGACACTACCAATTTCTTCAAGTGTGGGCATACCACGACCTGTCACAACAACAAATTACTAGACGGGGTTTAGCACAATATGCCCAGTGATACCACAGAGCCTTTTAGTCATGTATATCGCTGCAGATATGCTATTACATTGATTGGTCATTATAGTAAATTATCTGAAATAACTTTCATGTTACATGTTGCCGGGTAATAATAATGCCACCTATATGCCCCTAGTGTTCAGCTACTAAGGAAACCCCTTCCATATTGTGTATGATAATGGCTCTTAGCTTACCTCTACTGACTTTGTTGTTTACCCCCAACGTACACGTAGTTTTTTTAATCCACAGCCCAATGCAGAATTTAAAAAACTTAGTCATGTCCTACACAGCCTATTAAGAACTAAAACAAGCCACTGTATCTGGCTGAAACTTCCTTTCTTCATCATTCTCTGACCACACCAGATGCTTGTTACTGTATCATTTAGCAAGCCTTTTTCAGAAAAAGGTCCTTAGTGACCTCTAGCAGGCTGTCTTCTTCTTTTTCTGTATGAGCAATCAAGCGACTGTAACAATAAAGTCATTTTCTGGGTAGTGAGAACCTGCCAAAATGCAACATGTATGAAAGAGAGAGGACAAAACAGTGACAACAATCAATTAACAACCTTGACATTTTCTGCCTTGCTCCATTTGAACATTTTCCAGGAGGAAAGACATCATTGGAGCTATCACTGTACAAGATACTGTTCCTTTAATTCACAGAAAGTGTTCAGAATTTTATACACCTATTGTCTACGCATCCATTACCTTTGGATGAGAACACAATTATAGAAAATTTAAAAAAAGAAATGTACGTGCAGAAAAGCACAAATGCACAACTTCTCCAGGATAGAAAAATAATATAGTTAAAATTTGAGCCTGGATCTGGGATAGAAAGTTTTCATCTACACACTTTCTAAGTCAGAAAAGCACCTTCAGTTTTAATTCTCCCTTAAACTGTGGAGTGCTTTGACCACCAGGCTATTGACTGTTCTGGAACTGGTCTTCCCTCAAACACAGTTAGACGAAATAAATGAAACACACTGTGTGAATTATTTTTGGTGTCTTGGAGGGAGAAAGGAGAGGTGAAATGAAGCGAACAGGGCAGGGGGATAGCACTGAGTGTTGCTTAGTTGACTGGTACATAGCATTGCATTATGAAACCTCTGGAAGACAGGCAACAGAAGCTAGAGAGCAGTAGAGACATCACAGTATCTTAACAGATCCCTGCCAACTTTTCAGAACTTTTTCAGAGTTGTAGCACACATACTTTTGTGTGACGTGCTTTGTGCAACACTGGGCATAAATGGAGGCTACGGCTAACTCTGATGGTGAGGAGAGTACCAGATCTAACAATGGCACCCCTCTGTCTTTCAAAGTCTCTTGGCATGGGAGTACCAACACTTCCCCTTCACAGCTTGCTGACAATTTGTACCTTGTCTATAACTGTTACAAAAACATGCTTTGTTTAATTGCAACCTTGTAGTACTCCACTAGAAAGCAGCTGATCAATACAACAGGAATGTTTCAAAACGTGCCAATGGGAAAGGATTTCTTCAACAGTTTCAGAATGGCAGACTTAAGGGATACCTTTGTCCACATCAGCAGTTGTTATATGTAGTTTGTTATCAGACTGTTCATACCAATTATGGTAGCGCCATGCCTTCTGTGACTTCTGAGACAAATGTGCCAGTTTCAGGCCATTAACTTCATAATGCAGATGGTGGTTGAAAACACACCATGAGCTTCAGTACAGCACGGAAGTCCAGCCTGAAGTCTCTCATGCTGGACTTCTCCCTCTCTTTATCCTCATCACCGCTCAAAGTGGCAAAAGTCTTAATTGCCCCAGGGTAATGTGGTCAATCATTCTGGAGATTCAACTGCCTGCTTTCAGCTTGCAGAACAGGAGGAACTGAGCAATTCCCTTCAGGAAATCTATATGGTCTAGCAGTTCACTGTGTAAGTGATGCCTTATCGATTTCTGCCATAGCCTCCATAGCTGACTCAAGGATCAGAGGCTCTGACAATGGCTAACAAGTTTAAACCATTAGTCCCATTTGTAACTACTTGGTGAAAGGCTTGTAAGTCTCAACGTACCTTAGACTGAAGCTTTTAGTGGATTTCTAGTCCCATTCATTTTGCCACAATGACCTCTGTAGTTAATGGGGGTTATTGGAAAATTATTTTTTTCTTCAAAAGCTTTTCTTTTCTCCTTCCTGCTCTTTCTTTTCGGAACGTAAAAGCCATTTAGGTTGTGATGTTACAAAACAGCAATGCAGGCAATAATCTGTTGCTCTCCAGTGAGAAAATATGTGTCCTTGTGTACTGTATGTTGTGTCTGATACTAAAAAACATCTTTGTCAGTCAGGTGCCAGAAAAGTAATTCATTTTGAATAGAAAGGCTTTCTGAGAGCAGTATTATTCTTTTAAATGGTCATATTAAAAATCCTAACCCTCTTCAAGGTTGAGGACATGCCATTAGTATAATTCACCATGTTAAAACCTTTCTTTTTTCCCTGTCTAACCTTCTCAGAGCAGTAGTTTGCAGTTTTGTCATAAACACAGTAAAATAGCTTCCTTTAGATCAAACCATGTGAGATTCCTACTAGTGAATGGGCCCAGTTATGCCAATTTTCATATTAATCAACACTATACACTAGAAGCGAGTCCTACTAGCTTTGGCTGTGCTGTTTCCTTGGGTAACTCTCAAGGGCCACTCCAAAAGTGGTCTGGTGTTCACCATTCTTGTCCTTACTGCAGGCCTAACAGCCCTTGGGATTTCCTCACTGTTCATTGCCTGGAGCAACCTTAGGCCAGACATGTATCTGAAACAATGTCCAATTGAAATGACTGTGCTTACCATTATCTTTTTATCTCTGTGCCAGCATGGCAAAAGAGATGGTGACTTGCAAGGTTTAGGGGAAGAACAAGGATGCTCCAGAGCAAACTTACGGGGCTAAAGATGTATCTTGATGCTGCCTAAGAGCTAGCCAGCTCATCTCAGGGACCACAGCTTACATCCTACAAAAAGAAACACCTCAGCCACTCTTAGATTTGCTAACAAGATGTCCACAGCGCTGGAGCCTGCCACAGCTGAGGCTTGACCACTGAAGTGGTTGATCTGGGTATGCATTGCAAGGAGTTACTAGTGGACCATGCCACTCTCCAGACAAAATGTTGACCAGTAGTAGATACCTAACTTCTAGATGCAAAGCTTCCAGCTCAAGTGGAAGTATACCAGCTTCTAAATTCCCATTTTACTATGTTGACCCATTTTTATGTTTTCTTTTGCTTACAGCCATTGGTACCATTTCTCTATTTCACCCATTCAAATGGAACAGAAATTTAGTTCCCTGTACCTGTCCTCATCACAGGAATCTGTGAAGCCACATGTCCTCTAGTTTATTGCCTCCTAATAACAACTTCTGTCCCAAAAAGCAGCTGAACAAGATGCGTTCAAATGTCCACTGGAGAGGGTCCACACTTGTGATTATGTGTAGAGACATCAAACTCTCCTGAGGCTGCCATGGGCCAGCAACAGTAGCTTCATTTGCTGTCTGCATGAAGACTTTTTGTTTTTTCACTCTGATGTACATCCCCTGGAGTCATGGAACTATGTACCTAGGTGTTGCCATTGGGCAAGCTGTTGATACAACAACAAGGATCTGAGTTCAATTGCACCTTCTCATCCTGCCAAATATTCATCAAATACAATTTTCAGCAGCTCAGAACTGTTGACACTGTCTATCCTTTGCACCAGCATGAAGTGAAGCACTAGCAAAGCATCAGGTCCTACACCATCGTCTGCTGGTGGGTGCAAGGAGGCTTGCACTAGGAGTGCCTGGCAGCAACCATGCATGAACTACTGGCAGACTCTCAGCCACTCTCATCTGAAAGAAAATGTGTGTCCTTTTGAGGACACAAAACCAGAATATACAGGAGGAAGGCTTACAGAACGACAGGACAGGACCTCTCTCCTGTCTGACGGGGAACACACATTGCCCCCAGTACACTGCTCTGGAAGTTCAAAAAGACATTCTGACTCTGTGGTTTGGGTTGTAGCACCCCTCTATGCCCTCATCTTGTTCAAGCACCGCCACAAGTATGTCCTGATCTCTGTTCCTTCCTCTAATACCTGTGCTGCAGGTGCAAGTGCAGTTATGAAGTTTTTGCCCTGGCCAGTGCCAAGCATAAGCCAGTATACAGTAGCCCCAAAAACCAGCTAAGTCAGAGGTGTAACTGGAGACTGACACTACATATTTCGCTAGTTTCCATCCTTGTGGGCCTTCAGTCCTGGAGCTCCTTCTTGCCTCTTTTTGCTCTGTAGGAAAGGTTAGTTCAGTTAAATAAAAAAAAGTTAGTTCAGAAAAGGTTAGGTCAGTGTCACCTCCTCCAGCGACAGAGTATCCAATGCTGTGACCTGGGCACTACAAGGCAGTGGGGAAATAGACTTACTTAGACTTATTTAAGTCACTGACTTAAAAAGGCATAAATAACATTTATAACACAACTGTTGATGTCATGTGTTGTGGTCACTGCCACGGCTGTGATAGTTACATGGGGAGACTGAATGTTTTAATACCATCCTTTCCTGAGGAATTCAGAGGGTCAATAAAAACTGGTTTCTGCTGCTTCCTTCCCTCTGGGTGTCTGCTGCCCCTTCCTGTTCCATGCCTGGTAACCAACGTCCCACCAGTTGAAAATGTGGCCATACATACCACATACAGGGTCCTCAGTGGCCCTTTTCTCAAGAACTTCAGGAGCACCTCAGATCCTCGGTGAAAACTCTTCTCTTCCCTCCTCTCCAACAAACACAACAGGGGTACCACCCTTGACCTGGCTCCCTCACTGCCCCTGCCTTGGCACGGCACTGCTCTCCTGCAACTACAGTCATCCTCCTCAGCCAAAAAGTCAACTCTGTATGACCTGCCCAAGACTGTCTTCCCCTAAACACACCCCTGCCCAGCAACACACCTGGAGAGGTGGACATAACTGACTGGCTGCTAGGAAGAAAAGCACTCAGTGCCCCAGCTGCACCACAGAGTTATTTTACCTAAATGTGTGGTATTTAGGAAACTCTGGACAGTGAAATAAGTTTTGTGGTGTGACAGACCATATTGTATGGCTGTGATAGTAATGTGCAGCCAGGCCAGGAGCAAGGATCAGTCAGGCTAAGGGATGGAGGGGCCCTTCCCATGCCTGCCCAGAAGCACTGTGTGTATGGTGCTGGGAGGCCACCCTCAAGAATATTTCAGAGACTCCTTGGGCAAAATTTTACCTCAAGGAAGTCAAAAGAGAACAGTACAGAAACAGTAAAAGAAATCAAGGTGTAAGAGCAGCTAATCATGGTCCTTAACAAAACTTAGGTGTACACTTAACGTCACAGAATTAAACGGAAGCGTCTGAACTTTACCTCTTCCCTGACCTAATCAGCAAGACCTGAGCATTAGGCTCTGTGCTTCTTTTGCTGTAGAGATATTGATGATGTGTAGCATCAGAGAAAGGGCCTATCATATCCTTTTCCCATTAGGTGTCAGAATTCAGCAGAAGACATGTATTACAGAATGCACAGGTCCTCATTCTCAGAATTCTTTATTTATCTTTAGCTTGCAAATAAATATTTTTGGCTGGCTTGAATTTCCATGCTGTGCACCTCAGCCAGCCTCAAGTCAGAAGATAGAATCACACTTTGACTGCAGAGTCACTTAAAACACACTTTAGGTGTGAATTTCTCATTCCACCTCAGAGTTGAGGTAAGATGAAGTGTTCGTTTGCACAAGGTTTTGCCAGAGAACATTTTCTGACTGTGATGTTGGCCTTGTCTTGAAATTACAGTACTTTACTTATTTAGGCAGCAGCCATAAAGAGGCATATGTGTAGACAGCATGTCCTTATCTAATCTCCCAGAAAAAAATTTAATAAATCCAGGCCAAATATTACAGAAGTGCGAAAGATCACAGTCCTCCCAAGAAATAAATCAAAGAAAGAGAGAATTAAACACACATTTTCCCACTAAAACAGGAATACATAAAATGAGATCTCCTCTGTCAGTGACTATCTTTTCAAATTATTATTTCTGGGGCTGGCATCTACAGGCTGCCATATTATGACTGCTTAATTGTAGCGTGGAGTACAGGAAATTGCTGCTATTTTTTCGAACTGGTGCAATTCTTTGACAACTTAATACTCTTACACACTTCTACCTAGTTGGATGTCTGTTTGTGTCAGTAGCAGAAGACAAAGCCTGTCCCCCAGCACTGCCTGTTGGAGACATGAGCAGGAACAGTGAACAGTGGAATAACCCCCTTAAAAATGGCACTTGGGAACAACTGCCATAAACATCCTTCTGGATTTCTTATGGATCATCAGCAGTTTCACAAGGACTGCTGGCAGGATCTATATGCTATTGTTTAAAAGAAATAGAGCTGGAGGTTATTCCAAATCTTCCAGCAGGTCTATACCCATTACTTTAAAAGGCAAGATAAGTGTTTTCTGTAGGTTATCTTATGAGTTTTATTTTCTTCTTGAGAACATATAAAAAGAAATAAACATATTTCTCAGTTTAGCTTAAAAAAAATCTTAAAAAAGATATTTTAAAAAGCTGAAAAATCATCCTGGATGGTGTAGTGACATCTTGTGGTGCAAAGAGTGCACAGCTGAGTGGGAGTTCAGAATAGTGATTATTATCAACACAACTCCAAAATGTATAATAGCACTTTGTGTCTGGCTTTTGATTGCCTCAACAGAGGACTGTTGCAGGATTATCGTTGCGCCCTGTTCTTTATGTCACCTAAAATGCTGTTTCTGAATGGGGTATTAACTTATAATTAATCATCTCATATTAATGTAAATTTATCCATGCAGGCATATTTAATCAGAGCTCTTTCATTTTTCATAATATTTTAATAACAGAGCACTAAAGAAGACTTGCAAGATATAAAGTTACATGAATACTGTTTATATTCTGAGTCTATTAAAGGTGTTTTAATTCTTGACTTTCAAGGAAGCAGAAAAATGACATAATTTGAACCTACACACTATCATTATGATTAATCTGCAAAATGTGTATACTTATGGAACAGCACACACTGCCCTGTCTTAATGACATCCTCCATAGAGGTCATATATAACAATTATGTGTTTTGCAATAAGAGTAGTTATAAGATAATAGGACTTAATTTATTTTAGGAGCCTAGGTACAACAGTATATCACCAGAACAATCAAGTGGAAGCCTTTTAGTGAACGCAGTGAGTGTTCATGCAAGTGGGTATATTTAAGTATACGGCAAGTATAAGGATTATCTCATTCAATTTTTTAAATCCTTGCTCTATAAACAGTGTAAGGGTCTGATATTTCTAATGACTATTGATGGCAGCTGTCACTAAAAAGAATGGCTTGATGTGAATGATAAGTCTGCATTCACTGTAGGAGAATACTACTACCACATTTCTGGCAATATCGTATACACCTTATCTCCTCCCTAAAACACCAATAACCAGCAATATGTTCTACCACTCTTTGACAAATTTCCTATTCAAAGATGGTTAGGTTATGAACAATAGAAACACCTCAAAATCTTCAGGAACTCAGAGGCCTGTGGATAAGTCAAATGTTGCTCAAACTTGTTCTCACTAACTACATGTAAGTTTGGAGTAACACTGTCTCTCTGGAGTGATCTGGACCATAAGCAGTCCCAAGTTCTGTCACCCGTGCCCAGATTTAATGTACATTCTCTTAGCTTTCCAAAGAGTCCTCTCTCACTCTCATCCAAACGATGTGTTTTCCAGTGTGACATTAGAGAAGCTAATAAATTAACTGCAAGCAGCCATCTTCTCTAAACTATGTATAGTAACAATAACAACATCACCACTTGAAGCAAACCAGTAGGTGTTTTGTGCTATATATTTATTGTGACCAGTTTCTACTCTCATTAGAAATAAGCATTACTAAAGCAACCAGTTGCTGAAAAAATTGGATGTTTCTCCAGGATTAATGGCCACCTGGGAGCAGATTAAGGCTTGCTGTCTATCCAAGGCCATTAAGACCATTTCATACTTAGTATGAAGAAAATACCCAGTACAAAATTATTTATTCAAGATGGTTGTTTTTTCCAATTGAGGAAATGTTTGATCCTTCCTATTAAGATCATCCTGTGCTTTACAAAGAGCAATGAGTTCATAGCTCTGCATCCACAGTTGGTAGAAAAGGATTGTTATCCCTCTTTCTGAGATAATGTAACAGAGACCCAGAAAAATTAAATAAATTATCACAAATTCCAGAGGAGGTCTGCCAAAGCCTTTTTTTCCTGACGTTTGGTTTTGTGTCAGGATCGACAGGGATAATTTTTCTTCCCAGCAAGAGCTTCAGCAGTTACAGAGGATACATTCTGCTCTGCATGCCAGCTGTACCACTTTAATTCCCTCTCAGTCTCCCATTTAGTTTATGGTTGTTTCTGGCTGCTTCCTATACACCACTTTCTCCGAGTAAAACAGTCACTATAGCCACCACCAAAAGAGCCAGCTTGCTGTTGAGTTAGCTATTAACAAATATTAATCTTAACAGATTTGCATTTTGGTAGATGATAGGTGGAAGACGTCTCTTGTTTTGTCCTCCGAATATTTTTATATACTTTCCTCCATATAAACAGAGTGCGGAGAGAGTATGAATTGTTCAAGTTATGTAAGTCAGAAACACATTCAAAATGAAGAATACTCAGTAACGAACAGCTGGCCACCTCAGTGGAAAAGAGATTTTATGAGAAGAGAGTCAGACCTTGTTTATTACAGCCATATTTTCTCCTTGGTTAAAAAAAAAAAAAAAGAAAAAGAAAAAAGGAAAATAAACCCAAACAGCAATGTTTCTTGTAATAAAACATTTAAAGTGAAGAAATGGGAGAAAAATTAAAGTGTATGATATGTAAAGTGGTTGCAAAACTGTAATCTTATGACGCTATCACAGCTAGATGAAGTTGATGGTAGCACTGGAGTTTCGCATTACTTTTGGCACCCTGTGCTGTGGGGCAGAGAAGTCATGAGGGACAAAGTGAAGGTTATTCCTTCAAATAAGAGGTAACAGAGCGAAGTGGAATGAAACAAGTATTTGCTGTAAACTCAGGGGATTAAAAGCTGTTTGAATTGTTTAGAAATTGGGCACTGGGTCTCCATCCTTTCATTGGCTGTCTGCTGGATTGAAGAAACCCACAGGTGCTGCTGCAAGTAATTGTCTGTGTCAGGAACACAACATTTTCTGGCAGCTTTTCTTGGCAGTCTTCTTCCAGCACAGAAACAGAGAGGCATAGGGGCAATATTTATATCTCACTGGCATGGCTTCCTCTCATCTCTCCTCTGCGCTAGAGGCAAAATGGCCTGAGGCACACTTTCTCAAGATTCATCTACATTTCTAACACAAGTGGTAGTCTCTTCTGAACTGGAAGGTAGACTATAACACGCTAGGTAAGGATCTTCCTTGTTTGGGTAACATGCAGAAAACACAGACCTCCACAGAGGGCAATGGTCAAGGGAAGGTGGGTTGGGGAAAGCCTCAGAGCACTTCTGAACTCCTAACACAACCCAAAATTTTGACCCAGGTAACTACAAAGTCCAAGCCAAATTCCTGTATCTGGTTTTCTTGTTACATCCCCCAACCCCCCAAAAAAGGAAGTTTGCATGTGTAAACTAAGCAGGAGCTGCAATCTATTCCAACAAGTCCCTGGTAGATGATCAGGATTAGTTTAGGAACAGCTGGATGAGTTTGACTATGCTTACATTAAATTTGCCCTTTGCCACAGGCTGTCTACAGAGCAGTAAGCTATTTTTACTCTGCTACTGTTCGGTATTGCCAACCCAAAAATGCAAAATCAAGTGTCATAAAAATCTAGCAATGGATATAACAATAACAATCTCTTTACAAAAAACAACATGTGAAGAGTGTTTTCCTTCTAGGTTCTGAGCTTCACAGCAAGACGGGTTCAACTAATCTCATGCCTTTATTCAGTTACAAGACTCATGGTACAGAATTGTGAAGTAACAGCTCTAATGTTGATTTTTAAGTCTATTATAGATTCGTATACACATTACATTCAGAATCTACCCCCTGAAGTTGCTCCAACAAGTACCTGTAATGTTACACTTGGCAACTTTTAAAGTCTTTTTATCTTAAAAATAATTCCATGCTACACCACTGTTTCATAATGTCACTTCGGAGTCTTGTTAGGGCTGTCAAGGGAAGAAAGACCAACACTGAGAACCTGAATAAAATGTAAGCTGTTATGACATTAAGATAATAACTCAAAACAGCAAACAATGCTAGTTGTTTAAGGGCAATCTCTACAGCAGAGAGTCAACAGTATTGGTTTTAGTAATAAGAAATTAGCTATCTGACCTGACCTTCCTAAAGTCTTTCAAGAATGTCTGCCAATGAAATAGAAGAAAATAAACAGTCCTAAAAGTCTATATTTTTTTCTGGTTTTGTATTTCTTTATTTTCATTTTCTGTGTTCCTCATTATACTTCTTATATTAATCACAACAATTTTTCCTTCACACCTATCTAGAACTTTTGTCACTTTTCTGTTCATTACTCTGTTTCGGTCTTACATGCCCTTCTCATTTTCTTTCTAAAAAAAATCCTCTCATGTATTTCTTATCACATTCATGGCAATATCCTAACTCCTAAGACCATCTTTGCTTTTCAGCCCCATTTCACTTCTCCCTGATGACCCTGCCTCTTCTCCCTTGTCTCAGGTTATTGACAAGGGAAACGTCAGCACACCACCTACTTGCCTGCAAGAAAAAAGAAATGGGATGAAGGGAGCGATGTGGCAGCTAGATGAATGTATATAAGCCATTCCAGCTGGCCATTTGTCCCACGGGTCAGCTGCCCACCCACCTTTACTGCGCTGTTACTGCGCTGCCCTTTCCATGCTTCTCCCCCACATAACTGCTATGTTTCCAGCCAGAATTTTATGCCTAAACATTGTGACTGGGCAGGCACCTGCCACTTTGTTAAGCCAGAGACGCAGCAGAGCCTGAAAAAGCAGGCTTTCCATATGACACAAGAAGTCCCTCCTGCAGAAGTGGGCCAGGCAGGTGACAGACATTTAGCAAGGATTTCCCTCCATTATTGCACTTTTACACCATAGACAGGCTCCTGGAAATCCCCCAGTGCCATGAAACAGGGGAAGCTGGTAAATATCTGGAAGAGAAAAAGAGACAGTTAATTCTGTGAAATAGAAGTGGGAAAGAATCAACTCTATTTTAAGTGGACTTAAAATTTTCTTAGGAGAAAGCCCAGCAGACAGATGCTGACAGTGTTACATTACATTTTCTTTTTAGGAAGGGCTCAGCAGAGGTGACAGGTGTTTTCTGCTTTGGAAAAGAAATGGCACACAAATGTTCCTGCTTATCTTAAAAAGAGAAAGAGAGTCCTCCTAAATGGAGATAAAGTGGCCATGGAAAAATTACTCCACGAGAATATATACTCACTCTAAATATTTGCAGTTCTGGGAACCTTTTATTGAGTATACAAAATCAACATTGTTAAGACATCCAGCAGCTCTGTCTTCCTTTTTATTGTACTGAGATCAAAAGGCATCCTGTGTTAGTCATGGGAGATAGAATTTCTCATATCTATCTAGTTAGTTGAATAACCAGAGTGCACTGTATTCATTTTCACTGTGATCTTAATTTGAAAATATGCCGATGCTCTGCTTTAGTGAGTATTTCCTCATTTTACAAATCAGGTTCAGCACTCGGGGCCAATTCTTGTTTCCAGCAAAGTCAAACCTCACATTTGTCTTCATCTGGTTTCAGAACCAACCTTCCCCTATGATGTCATCTGCTTAACTAAGAGTGGCAAAGACATTACTTTTTTTCTTTTTAATTCCCAGGGTCATGCCTGAGATGGGAAGACTGCCTCCAAATACAATTTGTCTTTAGGAGCAAATTCTAGTTAGCCTTGACCTAATAGCAATGAAAGAAGGAAAGATACAAGCAGGTCTTCCCTGCCTCCTGGAACACCTGACTATACCTTTGCCAACTGTCATTCAACTGCATATGGTTATGTCAAAGTCTTCAACAGGGAAGCTAGTCTGTCCCCTTTCTTCAGGAAGGAGCTGAATCACAGGCTGGTAACGTCCACCAGGAAGTCTGACCCCTAGAGACTGCTCCTGTGAAGGTCAGCAGCTGAGATGTTATTTTCAAAATAGTTTTTGTACCAGCACAGGTCCAATAGCTTAAATGATGATGTGCACTGACTCAGGCTGTCCAGGGTTAACCGAAGCCTCTGAGCAACTTTACTTGCTACTTATAACCAAATAAAATAACAACATTGCATGGATCAATGCTTATCACAGGTAGATCATAGTTTGAGATACCTGGACCCTAAAATGCACAGCAGGACCTTACTCTTCGACTGGGTCCTTGAAATGTCAGCAAAGAGTAAGACTAGATCCACAAGCAGTCATGAAGCATAGAATAGTCTGGTAAAAGAAATGGGGGAAAACAGACGTAATCGTTCCTGGTTCAGCATGATCCTTTAACTTTAGTGAGCTCTGGGTCAGCTTTTCAAAACAAGTAAGGGAGATTAGAAATTGGTGCAAATGCCTAAGATGTTAGAAATCCTGGCCATGAATAACATGCAAAGGTCTGAACTACTGACAATGAGGAGAATCATTCCTCAATCTATTAGGTCCTGGCCCATCCTTACAAAAAAATCCAGAACTGGGAAGAACTTCATGGGCAGAAAACAGGCATAGGAAGAGCCCTCTTTTATTGCACCTGACGAGCTGTAGGCATGCAAGTTTTGGTATCATTCATCTGTAAGCCAGTAGATAAGACACAGATATCACATTTGTAATTTAGATGTAGAAGTGCATGGATATTTTTCACCTTCCTAAGTGCCTCTTTGAACATCTTCAATATTTCAAATTCTTTCTTCAAAATTACGTCAGACTTCCGGGATAGCTGACTGTTCTTGTTAATTTATTCTTATGTTCAGTGCTCTGCTGTCACCATTTGTTCATGGACTTTTCATTATCATAATATTTGTTTATCTGACTAAATAAAGCAAACAATAACATTTTGAAGAACAGTACAGTAAACGCAGCTTCCAGTGCAGGCAGAAAAGCATACAGTCTCTTTAGGAAAACATGTTCCTGCCAAACCACATGCAGTGATGCCTCTAAATGAGTAAACTTAGGTAATTAACACAAAGCCAAGCCAAAGAAATGCAGCAGGAATGAGCTGCCAGGCACCAATTACCTGTACAGCTGAAAATGGGAACAAGAATTTGCAGTCTTCTGTATCAAAGCTGTGGGGGTTTTGTTTAGGTTTCTGGTTTTTAGTTTGTTGGGTTTTTTTAATCAAAAGTCTCTTAGCTCTGACTTATGGCCAGGTTTTCCTCCTGATTAAGCAAGGCTGGTGAGAAAAGTAGAAACAGATAAACTAGTTTCAGTGAAGTTAAAGCCCCCCAAACTCTCAGAACACACTTTGAAGCCAAAACTGACTCCTGCGATAGGGCTTAAAAGCTAGAAAATATTATGCATTCATTCTTCATTATTACAGCTGAATGGAAGTGTAAAGAACATTCCTCACCATTCAGGGAAATGTGGAGCCCAGGAGACCCCTCCTGCAATGTGCAGATATAAAATCTATCAGTATTGTAGCAAAAAGCAAGTTCCAACTTTTTTTGTGGTACCTGCTGTGGTGGAGTGTGCTCCAAGCCATTCCTGTCTAGCTGCCTGAGAAGAACTGCAGAAGTCTCTTTCAACGCATGGTAGCACACACTCATCCATCACAGGTCAGGCTCATGGCCAACCAGGTGTCATCAAGACAGAACAAGAAAATATTTGCAGTTTCTTTTATAGTGCACACTGGACCGTAGAGGTGTCCCCAAGTTCAGGAATTCCTTCCCCCCTCCCCCCCCCCAAGTTACTTCACCTAAGCACTAACATCCAATTCTTAGAAAGAAATCCAACTCCTGAAAGGATGTCTAATTGGAGAGGCTGGAAGAGCAAACTCCCTTGATGTTTCCCATGTCACTGACAGAGAAACCTCAAAAATTCATTCTAAAACCAGCAAGATC
Source organism: Phalacrocorax aristotelis (assembly GCF_949628215.1). Classification (NCBI taxonomy): domain Eukaryota; kingdom Metazoa; phylum Chordata; class Aves; order Suliformes; family Phalacrocoracidae; genus Phalacrocorax; species Phalacrocorax aristotelis. Next base: position 40,645,394 of record NC_134311.1, read on the forward strand.
CTCAAACACTAAGAGAAATCACTAAAACTGCTGGCTAGCTTCTCTGAGAAATTTAAATAGCCAAACTTAAATAGCTAAATTTAAATAACAAAGCTTAACTAACCCTATCACTTTTTAAGTTTTTTTAATTAATCTAGGTCAAATTCCTCTTCTTGCTTTATCAAATAAGGATTCTCCATCAGACTCCAAAAGCCATCTGCTCTACTCTTCCTTTAAATTTACAAATATGAGTTGTATAACCAGACAGGGAGAGGAATCCTCTTTATCAGATTCATTCACGTTAGACTGGAGAAATCTGACTGGAAAAGTCAGAATAAATTTAGTTTCATTTCTAATTACATTATTTACATAATAAAGAAAATTATTCCTCATCTTGCTGACTTGATCATTGAATAATAAGAGCTCTCCTATGAGAAATACACATGGAAACCTGGTTCTCCTCTCATTTACCCTAGTTCGGTATGGATGTAATTCCACTGACCTCGAATAAGTTACTCTAGACTTATGTCAGTGTAAATGAGTGGAGCACTGAGACAGAAAAAAAGACTGTTGGGCTGAAACCATTTCTCGCATATTCAAATTCAACCCTTGGCAAGTTTTACAGTCTCTTTCTCCTCTGTAAAACTCAGCAAAACCACTGATAGTCAATCAGTCCCCTAAAATTTACAGGGATATCTTTGATACCACCTTGGAAGTCTAGAGACATAGGCATGGAGAGGTACGAATGAGCAAAAACCCCTGGGGATTACGATGCTGCGCCTCGCATGTGAATCACCAGAATTACTAACTCTGCCTCAGCAGTTAGAGCAGGAGAAAGCAGAGGGACCTTAATGCAAGAGAGAACAAGTAGGAGTTTAGCAATGAAGAATTAGGTAATAAATTATTTTGCTAACGTTTCTATTTCCCCGTAATTATATTAATTTATTTGCTATTATTCACTGCAATAACACTGATCTCAACGAATTCATTTGGTATTAATGCTGCTATGAGAAACACTTCCAAAAGACTTCTACAGTAATTCAGAATTAGTTAAATGTACCATTAAATCAAAATGTGCTCACTTCATTTTTGTTGTTATTTTCAGGGTCTATTGAAAACATATTTCCTTTCAGTCAGCTTTCTGAGACATTCATCAGCCTTGTAGTTTCTAAGTCAGGGTGTGCCTGTCATTTAACCTTCATCCTCCTTCAGTTTTCATCCTGATGCATTTTTATTAAATCACAGACTGATTAATGAGCATTGCTTTGGCTATACAAAAGAGCAATCATTAAAGAAACCTCTCATAAGGTATGAATCAAAAACAGGAAACATTTTCTCTTTTTCCACTCGATCTTCCCTGGCTGAAGGACTGCCTGCAGTAGCATACCCCTCTTATATTTATGTTTTGCTTTTTTTTTTTCATTCCCAAACCATTTTTACCCATTTCTCAGTTGTTTTTGTAAAGGATACACAGGTATACCCAGGCAATAGACAGTCTGCTACTGATTGTTATAGTATAGTTTGATAGAAGTCTGTTATCATTCTGAAATGTAATCCAGCATGAGGAAGCATGGAAACAAGAAGGACATGAACGCAAAGAAACAGGTATCCTGATGTGAGAAACCTGCCTAATTAATGAAGTAAGATATGCAGAGAATTTAGGCCATTTATCCTAATGGCTCTTTAGAATATAGAATGATGGGACTGAAAAGTTTATGCTTAGTATGCACAGAAGAACATGAATTTTTGAGGTTTCTTTTGAACAGCTCAAAGCACTTTTCCATAACCTCTGTCCCTACATAGTCACCTGTTTTTGTGAAAATCAGTGAGAAGGTGTAAACCATAGCAGGATCAGTTCTTTGCTCTTATTATTCCCTACATACCTCCTGTTTCATTTTATACTTTTTCTTTACATCATTTGCTTCATTGTGGGTTCTGTTTCTTGAAGAGGTCAAAGAAGTTCATATGTTCCTTAAAATGAGAATAATTACCTTTGAGCCATCAGAAGTTGCTGGCCGCAGCACTGTGACAACCTGGTGAATTCGGGCTGTATTACACAGGTCGGAGTAGATATTTTGTGGATTCCAAACCTCTGCAATACATAGTTTTCATTTCTCACCCTCCGGCTTGGCTGTGTGCTTAAGACTGTTGCAAATCAGCATGGATTCTCTAATTCTAATTTAGCTGCACAGGCCTGCACAAAAGGACAGGTGCAATGTTGGAAGGGAAGGGGGAAGGGGGAAGGGGGAAGGGGGAAGGGGGAAGGGGGAAGGGGGAAGGGGGAAGCGAAGCGAAGGGAAGGGAAGGGAAGGGAAGGGAAGGGAAGGGAAGGGAAGGGAAGGGAAGGGAAGGGAAGGGAAGGGAAGGGAAGGGAAGGGAAGGGAAGGGAAGGGAAGGGAAGGGAAGGGAAGGGAAGGGAAGGGAAGGGAAGGGAAGGGAAGGGAAGGGAAGCGAAGCTTGCATGTCCTGTTTTATCATTCAAGAGTAGTAATGCCTCTGCTGAAGTCACTGAAGCTCTGCTGTTGTAAAACTCAAATGCAGAGAGAGCTGAACAGGGCTCATATCAGAATTAAACCCTGATCAAATGCAGGACACCTGCATTTCCAAATAAAACCATCCCATTGCAGAAGATAAGCACATGTTTAAAAGGTCCTTCATTCAAAACCCAAGGGGCGTTATTTTCAGAAGCCAATATCCAAAGAGATCACCACATGTAAAATTCTGCCAGCTCAAAGCTGAGTCCAAAGAAAATACCAAACAGCAGGTGCTGCTACTGGCACAAGTACATCATAAGCTATGGCTTGCCCCCCAGATCTGGGGTGCCCATGATGTCCTTGAACACCGCTCTAGAAAAGGAGTACAAAGAAGAAGAGGAACCCAAACAGGAGTACAACTCTAAAATCAATAGCACATAAAATTGTTTTTGCAGAAAAAATAACATGCTTTAAATCATATAATACCTTGGGCCCAATCCATGGTGATATAGGTGACTATTGATTTCTGTGGAGTTTATGCTGACATATTATTAGCTAAAAGCCTGGTCAAGAATGCAGAAAGGATGCTAATAGTATTAGATTTATCCTGACTGTGGCATTACCAACACCAGACCTTCTGATTTATGCTGCTGAGAGAGGGAGGAACCCCATAGAACAGACACAGAACAACAGAGCAGCTAAAGACTGTGAGAATACCAGGCTTTCTTACTGATGAAAGTAACACTCAGACAAACAAAAGCATATGCGATTTTATATGCGTTGTCATGACTGTCATTTGAATAGAGGCACAGCTTAAGGTTGTACAGGGAAAATGAGAACTGACTCAAGGAAAACTGGAATGAATGCCAGGAGCAATTTCTTGTTACTGAGTTCTGGTCAGTCTTGGCCTAGTCACTGAAAACAAGATTAAATAAAGTTTATGGGTATGATGCTGGGAACAATCTTGCACCATCAGGAAGGTAAATATCTGCATTATCTATGAATTCTAGTATTAGAAAAAGAGGACAACAACTCAGTAGTACTCAGCAAAAAAATGTTGGTACAATGTACTTTATATTAGAGCCAAATTTACAATAAGAAAATGCGTTCAAAGAAATAAGCTCAGAAAAGAAGATAGAAGAGCAGGTAGCCTTGATCAAAACCTTCTTTAGTACCAAAATAAACACAAACTGATTTCTGAGACAGTCCTGTTCAAGTACATCTCTGCCCATCCAACACAGAATAGCGCCAAAGCATGTACTGATATAAAGCCTAAAGCATGATCAAGGATGACTGATCTTGCGTCTTTTATGAATGTTTCTATTTCCTGCCAGATTGGAAAATTTAGCACACAGTCATCAATTAGTTTATTACAAGAGACGGGGAAAAAAAAAACCTCACAGAAATAGCAGGTCACCTTTAAAACAAAAAAAGAAATAATGTTTAATGTACTCATATTTCATCTTTGACAGGTAGTACTGAGGTTGTAGCTCAAAAAAAAATCAAAAGCAAATACTCTTGTTCCTCTAATATTAATTTAAAAGAAGAAAGAAGGTTTGTAACTTTACTTAGAACAAAAAAGGATGCAGATACAGAGATATGTTGGATACATTAATCAGTTGTGCTGGTTTTGGCTGGGATGGAGTTAATTGTCTTCATGGTAGTTAGTATGGGATATGTTTTGTATTTGTGCTAAAAACAGGGTCAATAACAGGGATGTTTTAGTTACTGCTGAGCAGGGTTTACACAGAATCAAGGCCTTTTCTGCTCCTCACCCCACCCCACCAGCGAGCAGGCTGGGGGTGCTCAAGAAGCTGGGAGGAGACACAGCCGGGACAGCTGACCCCAACTGACCAGAGGGATATCCCACACCATATGACATCATGCTCAGCATATAAAGCTGGGGGAAGAAGGAAGGGGGGGGACATTTGGGGTGATGGCATTTGTCTTCCCAAGTAACCGTTACGCGTGATGGAGCCCTGCTTTCCTGGAGATGGCTGAACACCTGCCTGCCCATGGGAAGTAGTGAATGAATTCCTTGTTTTGTTTTGCTTCCATGCACAGCTTTTGCTTTACCCATTAAACTGTCTTTATCTCAACCCACAAGTTTTCTCACTTTTACTCTTCTGACTCCCTCCTCCATCCCACCGGGGGGGAGTGAGCGAGCAGCTGGGTGATGCTTAGTTGCCTGCTAGGGTTAAACCATGACATCGGTGTATCTATTTCTTTTAAAAGCTTTTCTTAAAGGTGCTTAAATCAAAAAGAAAATAAGCCATCTTGTCTTTTGAAGTTTATTGCAGCAGCTTATCAGCAAGAAGGAAGAAATACATGGGAGAAGAAGGAAATATATAGAGCAAAAGACCAGCACTTTCAATCAATAAAGATTTTATTTATAAGTACAGAGGGATGCATAGTCGTAGTTTCAGTTTTGAAATCTAACTTCGGTTTTGAGCCAGAATGTGAAAATGAAATTTTTTAAACCTCAGTGTTAGTTTCTGCTGACACAGATGCTGGTGTATTTACTAGAAATAACTTAAACTCTGTTTCTACCAAATAAACGGTATTTGCTAGGTGTACATTAAGCATATTGGAGACTGCCATCTCCCTTAATAGGAATTCGCAGATATTCCCAGCAATTGTATTCAACAGAAGCCCTTTTTTAGCAATGTTGATATCAGCAAAACAAGTAGCAGCCCAAAAGATGAAAACCTCATAGTCCCTTTCTGGGAAGAACCTCCAAAAAGCTAGGCTTTCCAGGCTACCCCTCTTCAGCAGACCAAGCAACAGTGACAATGGTGTCCTTACAAACAACAGTGAGCAACATCCATTACCTTCTTTGATTTTTAAAAGGTTGAAAATAAATAGTGGTATTATAAATTGTTAATTGAAGCATCCCAAAAATGAACATTGGATTGTTCTAAAGTCTTAAAAAAAAAAGGCAAAAAACTGCTGTTATTGTAGGCCCACTAAATAAACATTGTTGTTAAAAACAATAAGAGAAACCATTTAAAATAAATGGCTCTAAGCCATGCGAAGTGAATGGTTTCACTAGAGTTTTGTTGTTGCTTCATATGTATACCTGGTAAAGGTTAAACGAAAAAACACAATCAGATAGTTGCCATAAGAGAAGGTCAAGATCTATTTTTATGCAAACATCCAAGAAACGGGGTTGATCTTCTGGATTTGGGAGAGATTTCTAGGAAGGCAAACAAACCAGCTGTGTCAACTTTAAAACAGAGAACACATCATATTAAGGGAGTTATGGCTTTAATTGTCAGTCTGTTAAAAAGAGCATGTAGAACAATGTATGTAAGTAATATAAAAAATAATTTTATATATTATCTGCATTTTTTTGGCATGAATTGTGAAAATTGTGCTCTATGTTTTCCCTGCTAGCTCTTCTGACATGTGCAGAAATAATTCTTCACCAGAGGCAGGGTACCTCTGTAGACCACGTGGATCAGCTATCGAATAAACAAGTTTCCAAATGGAACTAGTGCTGCCATTGGCTGTACTTTAAAGGATGCTGGTTTTCTTCAGATTCTTTGTTTTATCCCTTCACTAACCCTCTAATGCAGGATCTCCTTTCCAGTAAGTACTAACTAAATGAAGGGTATTTCCAACAGCAAATAAGATATTGGAAAAAGTCCAGCGAACATGGACTTCTGTAGCTACTAGCAGAAGATGCCACAAGAAAGGACACCAAAATTTAAAGCTTGGGGCACTCTTCCAGTGTGATTTGGAGCAGAAACCTGCCAATAGTTTTGTAATTTGCTGTTTAATATATAGAAGGCATTGATAGTCATGGTGTCTATTGTTTATTAAGTTGTGCTATTAAAAATGTACATGGTGCTCTTCAAAATCACAGGGTGAGAAACATTCCCTGCTCCCAGTTATCTATCTTATTTAGTGGGTAATAGCTCACATAAGAGAAACAACTAGTGAGAAAAGAGGTGATAGGAAGACTTACTGCTAGCCTTTGCTGGAGTAAAGAGATAAAGGCAAAGTTTGAAATTGGGCATAGGGGTAAGATAACGTTAGGTGTTGACAGGAATTAAGTCAGAGATCATTTTGAAGCAATAGGTATTACAGCAAAGGACAGGTCTGAAAAGCTGAAGTGCTGGTGCAAGGAAGGGGAAATGAAAGAGTGATCAGACAGATGAAGAAGAGAAGAGTCTGAAAAGTGTCTTTTTCTTCCTGAAGTAGAAAAGTGGGAGGGAAAATGAGAAGCATTGAAGGAAAGGCACAGTGATCAGGAAGAGGGAACTTGGAGACGGAAAGATCAAAAGGAGAGCTGATCCACACATAGGAGCAGATTTTTAGAGTGAGATAGGTGTCTAATTTACCCTAAAATATCTCTAAGCACATGCCAAGGTCAGGTCAGAAAGAAGGATATACAAAGGGAGTGTGAGCAGTCACCTAACTGTTAATTCAGAAAATAATTTCACTCAATGAAAAGGTAGCGAACTGAAAAAGTAGGGAAAGTCTTTGTGGTAAAAGCACAAAATCAAGCTTATTCATATCATGGGAAGTATTTATGGGTAACTTATTTTTGCCCAGGATTTTTCCAGACAGAAATATGTGCACATTTTCCATTTAAAACTTCCAGAGTACGTTCAATCCATGGGAAACTGTACGTACATACAGTGTAAATCATGACTTTGGTGCACACCGAATTTACTATACAGACAATGTGGACATGTCCAGACTTTCCAAACATATAACTGCCTAGCTGTAACTACTGAGTAGTAGAAAAATATAGAACTTCCTCACAGTCTTCCAAGACAGAATTACCAGGCAGAAAGAAAAATACACGTCTAGGGAAATCCAGACATCTGGTAGTCTTCTGAATGTCAGATTTATCATTTATATAGATATTGCTGCTATGTTTCTTCAATACACTTTCCAAAGCTTTCTGGCCTATACACAGACTCAATTTGTCACTGGACAATTATTTCATAATATGTTTGGCAAATATTATGTGACCAGGACAGGTACACAGTGATGCTGGAAATTCAGAGGGTAGCTCAGGTTTTGAATTAGCAAGACTGAAATGGGACTTTGTTTCTGAGAGTCAGCCTGTTCTTTCCTACTTACTGGAAAGCAGAAGAGTTACAGACAGTGCTGATTTTCTATGGGAGGAGGTGCCTGAATGAAAACACAGATGACTGGAAATATTTTGGTTGGCATAGTACAAACTCATGCCAGAAAATTTTTCCATAGAACAGAAAGAGGTTTCACCACGCATTTTCATGTTGTTCTATGAGAAGTCTAAACCCAGCACCACATCATTAGAGAACAGATGGGGATGCAAACCTTTAAATATGCTAAAATGGACAAAAAGCAGCAAAGCAGAGCAGAGAGACACAAGATTTACAATCAAAGAGAAAGCACGTTGTAAGGACATATACTTTAAAATAACTAAGAAATAAAAGTTCAGAACATGTGAGGTCTGGAGATTGTAAATACATCAGAATTTATTCAGAAAAGCCTAGACTTGAGTCATAATATTTTTGAAAACCAAGGATTTTCTGCCGAAGATATACAGCACAAAGTTGCTCCACGTGTACCTGTTTAATAGTACAAAAGTGAATCTTTACTTAAAAATATTATATTCACAGTAAATTTGCCACATATATATTCTGTAGATTTTCCTTAATTACTCCAACTCTATGTCTCCCACTACATAGAAAATACTATTTAAAGGAAAGAGGAAAAAAGTATAAATAATATAGAAATTGGTGCTGGATCACAGGTAAAGGGCAATCCCACTGGTCTTGTCATTTTAACCAGAGAGTGCTTTGATGAATGCACCATAGTGACTGCTTTCCATTTCACTTTGCACAATGAACAAAGAGGACCTAAAGGGCAGCTTTATACTGTGCAGTTCTTGACTTACGTCCTCTTCAGTACATTATTCATGAGTGTCACCTCCAGCTTCCAACTTCACCCTTATCTGGTTTCCTTTGGTCACATTTGCACACTTGCTATCTTTTTCCATTAAGGAAATATGCACTTTGCAAGCATATGAAAATGCATCCTTTCCACATTTAAGTGAATGATCAGTGGTCAGCTATTCTCTGAATATGAAGGTATGTGTCGTTCCTTTACCAAATGTTATCCACTTCACTGAGAACCTTCAAGAATCAACATTTTTTTTCCTGTTGTTTACATCTAATTCTGTGCCTCTATCCAACTCAAGGACATAATTTAAAACATATTCTGCCTTTTTCTAATGTTTTTTGAGTAGCTACCCTATATAGAATTTAATTGTGTCTTGTTTTAACCTACTCATTTCAATTCAAGCAGATTCAAATTAGAGAAGGCTGAGCAGAATTAATACTTTTTCAGAGTGAGTAATTAACTCAGGAAAAAGGCATTCTGTCCACCCTTGCAACAAGCTTTGGAAAGACAATAAAACAAGAAGGTGTGGGGGGAAAGAAAAAAAAAAAAAAAAAAAGAAAAAAAAGGAAAACACCTAACCAAAACACTAAAACCAGCTGGAGAGTTTGAGTTTGAAATGGGACATGACCACAACGACAGCTCTAAATTAAGAGGGTGGGAGCTGGCCATGGTCCTAACACAGATGGCCAGGATGCGCCAGTAAGGTGGCAATCACAGAGAGATGTGTGTATAATTGTAGGTATATCTATAAGCGTCTTCTTTTCCTTAGGAAAATGGACAGAACAGGACAGGACAGGACAGGACAGGACAGAACAGAATAGAATAATTTCAGTTGGAAGGGACCTACAATTATCATCTAGTCCAACTGCCAATGTTGTTATATTATCTTAAATGCACAGAAGTTTCATTTATGAGCTGCCACCAGGCTCACTGTCCTAAAAGTGCTTGCTCTACTGTGGAAAATGTATCCTACCTCAGACTGCCCAGGGGTTCTTGTATTTCCAGGAACAGACCAGTCAAATTACCACCACTACCAGCAGAAGAGAATCCTTTTCCTTACACCCATCCTACCTCGCTGTCTTTTAGAGTGATGTGTCAAAGACACAGACGTGTGCCCTCTGGCATACCAACATGAGGCTGCACCCATCCACTCAGGGAAGGAACAAATGTCATTGTCAACTTAATCAAAAAAGGGAATTTATTAGTAACTGAGAGGCCAACCCCTAACATGGTTTTTAATCTTCAGGTGGCTATGCAACAGAGATAAATACAGCCTCTTCATGATGTACTGAGTACTAGTTTGGCAGGTTAACAGGTGTGGGACAAGTGATCAAGGAGTAGAAATGCTACTTATCAGAGGACATATTGAAGAAAAAGCTCATTTTTCACAAATTATGGGTTTTTTATTGCTGGTAATGCAGAGAAGATTAAAGCGAAGTCTATATTTCAGAAATGGGAAGAGCAAATGATTTAAAACCTTTTTTATAATGACCTGCCTGGGAGTGAAGAATCAATTTCTTTTACAGCGAGAATCTGTTAATACCACAGGAGTGAAGAACATAAGACAACGAGTAAAAGAAAGAATAGGTCAGATTCTTGCTTCTGTCTTGATATGACTAATTACAGAGGCTGCTGCCATTATCTCTGTACTATTTTGTAAGCAAAGCAATGACTAAAAAAAGAAAAAGAAAAAAAAGATTTTTATAAATTTAGAAAGCATTATTAAAAGCAGCATGGTTGCAATGTTTTGCAAACTGCCTTTTTATTAACAAACTATAGGTGGTACATTTCTTGCAGAAATGTAGTACACTTAATTAGACTTACATTCTTCTCTAACACTGAAAATTATCCCCAGTACAGTACCTTAAATCTCACTTTCCTTATGGCAGTACAGGCCAAAACTGTCATTGCCCAAACCTAGTTTATTTGATTCCTGTCTCAGCACTAGTGATGCTGCAGTCCTATTTTTAAAGCTGTGATACTGATCTTCACACCTAAGTACCTTGAGTTTGACAATTATCTTACTCTTTTCAGGCATTACAGAAGACAGGGGCCAGAGCCAGTCATCACTGCAGCTTGCAGCTTGTTTTGTAAGGCAGCTTTGCCATCCAACACCAAGACTCACCTCTTCAACCTCTTCTGCTGTATCTGCACCAGCAGTTTACTGCAGGTAGACACTGGCTGCATCTTTAGACACTAGTAAGTTCAGTGGGTACCTTGCACCACAGAGAACCAAACTGTGTCTATCGTGATGGCTCAGCAAACAGAGAGTTATAGAATCACACAATGGTAGGGGTTGGAAGGGACCTCTGGCAATCATCCCGTCCAATCCCCCTGCTTGAGCAGGCACACCTAGAGCAGGGGGCACAGGAACGTGTCCAGGCAGGTTTTGAATGTCTTCAGGGAAGGAGACTTTACAACCAAGTCACAAATAGTGACACTCAGTCACAAGTAGGGCATGCTATACCTCTTCCCACAATACAAAAGGGGACACTGCATATCAGGAAAGCAGACTGCTAGAAGATATTCATTGTCTAATTCCCTAAACTGTATTTCCTTCAGATTTCTCATTATTTTCACACTGATCTAATTCTACTGTTTCCAATAAAACTAATCAGTATTCTGTAACTGTTACACATTACTTTGCATCATCCACTGTTTAATGAATTTATACCAGCTTGAAGGAGAAAGCAAGTCTTATTAATGGCAGCTGACATAAGAAAATCCTAGGTCTACATACTTCTACTGACACCACCACAGAGGACATGTCTAAGGCATGTGAAACTGGCCTTCCAAGCAACAGCAATACAGAACCAAAGAGATTATTTTCACAGCATTATAGGCCTAAGCAGAAAACCAGTTAAATGTTACTAACATCATCTCAGTCAGATATGATGACCTTTGTGAAAAAAATCTGCAGGATAAATTTTTTTAAGTCATGATTTTATATTAAATAATAGATTTTTACAGAAATTTTATACTGCTTTATTAAATTCCCCTATTCTGCTTGCTATAGGAGGCATAAGGCAGAATAATAATGTCAAAAAATCTGTAAGGCAATGAAAATCTTCCTTAGGCTAGTCAAATGGCTGGTTTATCAGAAGGATATATATGTCCTTGTGTTGAGTAAATAAAGCAGGATTGCAGTGGCTCTTTCCATTCATAGTAAAGCTGCAGAAAAAGCTTTACAGAGGCATGACACTCTGCAAGGTTCCTTTTAACTTTACCACACACTCCCATCTCTTTTAGAGCTCTAAAACAGATGTTCAATCACAACACTACACCCAAACTGAACATTAAGGATGTAAAAGCTGGCATTCTTGGTAGGCAAAATGAATTCATCTCAGGCTTATGTTTCTATTTATTTACTTTAGGGTCTGCATTTACAGAAGTTCCATTAAATTAAAGTTATTGAAATAAATCCATAAAATTCCAAATGCCAATCATCAAGATATCACAAAAAACGTGCAAATGTCTTCATAACTTAAAACAACTAGTAAGTAAAGACGGCATGTATATGAAATAAATTAATCTTTTCATGAATACTGCTTCTTACAACATTCTGTTAGCACAAAAAACAACTTCATGTTTTGAAAAGATATTTATTTGCTTCCGAGACTTAGGGACTCTGTTCTGCAGGAAGTTTTGTGGTGATAAAGGGAGGTAGTCAACCAAGGAGAAGACTGATGACATAATACATGAACTTCAAAGAGATTGTTTGGAGTTCAGTCATGTACAGCTACACAAAAACAGACCATGGCAATGACACATCAGATTCTATTCACATGACAGTACCAAAGTCTGATGCCATTTCATATGCTTATGTGAGGTTACTCTAATTCTACTTCAGTAGTTATAACTGGTAGTTCAGTCCTCCCCTCAGTCATACCACTTCATGGCCATGAAGTACTCCAGTACAAGTGGAAGGAGAAAATATAAAGACAGAAACACAAAAACGTTACCAGTTGCTTAGCATATGAATTATTTGCAGAAATATATACTTTGAGGAAAATCAGTTACCAAAATGTCACTACTGAAGGAGTGGTCAGGCATTGGAACAGGCTTCCCAGAGACTTGGTGGAGTCACCATCCCTGGAAGTATCTAAAAGATGTGTAGATGTGGCACTTCAGGGCATGGTTTAGGAGACATGGTAGTGTTGGGTTGGCGGTTGGACTTGATGGTCCTAGAGGTCTTTTACAACCTTAATGATTATATGATTCTACAATTTAATGCTTTCTCTAGGTAGTAAGACAGCAATGGCTGAGGCTCTATAATGGAGCTGCAGGCAAGATGCAGGGAAAAAGAAATACTTTTGAAACAGTTTAATTTTTCCTTAAGAATTTTCATGCTCCTGAGTGATCTATCACAAGCAGACATCACACCAAAACTATAATGTCATTGAGGATTTCACAGCCAGCCACAATGGAGCAGCAGGGGATAGAAACAGTCTTGAACTGTGTCACTGGACCTTAACCTATTTTCCATTTTGGTTTACTTTGTCTACTAGAAGCGCAAGACTTGCAACACTGAATATCGGCAGATTTACATTGACTTTAGGGAAGATTTGGCTATCTACACCTCTTGCGGATGTGGTGTAAAGCATACTACAACAATGTTCAGAGTAAGAAGTTCTCCATGAAGGAGAAGAACAGGTGGTTAAACTGAATAATAAACTATGAAGGCCTGCCTTCTCTTCACATTTCATTCTTGGTACGTCCTTAGTACCTGACACCACCAAACAGCTGCACACCTCTGGGTGACATTTGATGCCAGAAATGTTTCCCAGACATATAATATCATAACATCCCAGATATAATATCATAATATCTATATACTCTTTGTGCCAATTTACATACAGTCTATTTCCCTGTGAATACAGGTACAAATAAATGTATAATTAATATATACACAATTTGTTATTTACTCTTTGAAGATAAGTCAGAACTACTCTGATTACAAAGAACTGGGATAATGAAAGAAAGGAAATAAATTTCTTGTACATGACCTGCTACTGATATTATTTATTCTGTGGATTCACCAAGTATCTCATTCTGGTCTGTCACATCACTTCACAAGCACTAGTTCTACTCCAAAGTTCAAGAAAGAAAGGACACAAGCAATGAGAGACAAAAATAAGGGTGAAGTATGTAAGGAAATTTTAAAAAGGTAAAGAAGAGGCACAAAAAAAAAACCCCACTGTGAAGAGGAAAACGGAGAATAAAGACCAATGCAAAGAAAACTTACAAAGTTGGGATGATGGGAAGAAAAAGAAAAAGAAGAACGATTCAGTTTAGCAAGGCTTATGTACTAAATGTTATAGCTTTGTCAATTCCCCAAAGTGTAAAAAGCTCTCTATGTGTATATAGCACTTTAAAAGTCACAGATGGAAATAGGAAATTAATTCAATGCACTTGCTTTCTTGGATTTTTTAAGAGCAGATAAATGCTGTTAACAGAGCTCTTTTCAATGTTTCAAAATGAATAAATAACACCCTTCCTGCCAACTTTTTTTATTATGGTGTCTGTCTCCTGACTTTTTAAATGCTTTCCTTAAAAATGTTTTCACGCTTTTTTATCACTGAATGTTTTACAATTTTGCCTTCTGAAATTTCACCAGAGACTTACAAATCAAGCCAAATCTCACTGATTTGATAGCTGCTTTTACCTGGCCCAGTGGAACATAACATGTTAGCGTCGGTCTTTCTAGAAAGAGAGTTTCTTAGTGATCCCTCCCTCCCCTGCTTCTCCAGCAAGGTGATGTGATTAACAGGAGCAGCGAGGAGGCTGTCAGCAGGTGTCTGGAGAGCGATGTAAGGTACCACTTGGCTTTCTTTGCTTATGACCTTCACTCACATGACAGTGAAAAACAAAACCACATCTTTGACACAATATAATTAGGACCCTTGCATTTCACCAGGTCACAGAGAGAGACAAAAGAATAATACTTGTTTTGCAGCCCCAGTAATTAGTCCTGGAGGATTTCTCCAACTGCTACTGTTGGCAAGGAGAGCCTAGGAAAAGAGCCACCACTCTTCCTGTACACGCCGACTGTGGAGCCTGCTTCCTGCTTGAAATTCAAATAAGCACAGCTCTGACCTTTACTGTCACATTTTTTATTTCGTAGACAGTTTACAAGGCCCCTCCACCATGCAGGTCATGTTTTAGTTTAAACAGAAATACTCTCGTAGGTGTTAGATGCTAGTTAATGATTACACTGAAATCATTCTAATTAGGCTCTGTTGTTACATGCTGCCCTTTGGGGGCTGCTGCTGTTGTCACATAAAGTATTTTGTAGAAAAATAATTGGCCTGAGATCTTCTTTACTCTGTTTTTTTTTTCTTTTTACATTATTGATCTATTCTGTACTTGATCATCAGAAATACTGCACGAAACTTTTAGCAATGGCTCCTCCCCATCACCCCATGGTTCAAAAAACAGTGGGGAGGCAGGAAGACTTAAAAGCAGCATAACATTTCTTAAATTTATTAACTATGATCTGAGGAAGGAAATGTGCATTGTGTTCATTTCCTAACACACTACCCTGCTGTTTCCCTAAGAACTTTGTACATGGTGCAGCCAGGGAAGCTTTGCAGGCAAGGGAGGCACTGCTATCCTTCACGCACTGGTGGGATGACTGGGATTAAGAAAAGCAGGAGGGAATTTGAGTTTACTGAAGAACTGAAAAACAGGACAGAGGAGAGTACAGCAAGCAGAGAGTGAAGAAATGCAAATGGGCTAGAGAAGGTTTCACTTCAACCTTTTACATTTGGCAAGGGACATTAATGTCATATGTTGGAGTGCTAGGAGGGAATCTCAGTCATTTCTTCTCACTCATACATGTCCACTTTCTAAAGATGTCATGCAAATGTCACTCTTATCTGTGTAGCTTACAGTTTTTAAATGTGAAGTGTTTTTGGATGGGAGGTGGTGGCGGTGGGAAGAAACCCCAGAGCCTGAATTGTAGAAACTCGAATCACCATGTTACAATAGTGACTCCCAAGCTTTAAGAAGCATTACATTTGTCAGTCTGAAAAATTCAGATAGACTCTCTGAAGAGGTTAGAGGCCCTTTGAAGGCAAGCAAAATAACTGTTATTCATTAACCATTGTTGCCTCTCTCCTTATTTCTGAAATGGTTTTTTTTCTGACAGACAGCTGGGGTTATAAGCAAAATTTTGTTAGCTCAGGCTGTTGAAATATAGTCTTTCGGCTTCTGGCAATGATGTCTAACACAAAGTTATGAGGACAAATTCTGCAATATTTGTACAGTGGCAAATCCATAGTCGCTGTATTCATGGGAACTGATTTCGAATTTGCACTCTAGATGTAGGGTAGAATTGGCCCATCACCTGCAATTATCATCTTGGCTACTACTACTACCAACCTACATTACTAATACCTTTATCACTGCCTAAATGAAGCATCAATAATTCAATTCCCATTTATAAAAACAGGAAATTATTCATGCCATCAGCCCTCACCATCAATAACAGAAGTAAACCGAACTATTTCATTATCCAATTGCAATGTGTGCAAACAGAACTGCCCATTGTTGACAATAAATATTTGATAAGCGAGGAAACAGGAAGGATAAACCAAGGATGTATGAAGTGGATGCTTTATAGTTACCACAAGAATTGACCCAGATGGCAACAGTTTACCCTGCTTATACCTCAACTTATTTTCTTTTCATCTCAACAAGAAACTGATCCCAGCTGGGCTGGATGTCAACTACGGATGTAAACCATCTGTTCTTTTCCTGTCTTTGTTTATGGTATTAAGTCAAGTTCCTATCAATTTCTGTATTTCCCATGTTGTTTTTTAAATTAGCAACCAAATGATAACTGTAGGAATCAATTAAAAATATACAAATAACAAAATATTTACTTGCCAAGCGTGCTTAAGCATGCTGTGATTTTACCCATGTTGCTGATTTCAGCATAGACTCCGCTTTTTGTTTACCGGTAAAATCTAATCAATCTATTCCTACACAGTAGAGTTTGGTGAATGTAGTATATTTTACGTATCAAGCATAAGACTTAGCAAGAAATTAGGAGTCAACTGTTGGAAACAGCAACCAGTACTAGAATCAGATGTCCAGGATTCAAAAGTCAGCTCCTCTCCCACTTGAAAGATGTTCTAAGTTCAACTGTTTCTACCTGAACTTTCACCACCAGTTCACTCAGAAGATGATGGTTCCTAGCAACATAACGTGATTTATTACTGAACTAAAATCAGGTGGATGCTGATTCAGGTTATACTCTGATAAGATACGCAACCAGCATAATTCTCCAGGAGAGAAGTCAACTCTTTTACACTGGGCAATAGAAAGTGACCAGTGAGATCAAAGAGCATCATTCACATAGCTGAACTGCAATATAACCTAGGCAAAGCCAGTCTCACTGCTGGGGTATGACACAACCCTTTGCCTCCAAGAGCCTCAGAAATGGCCAAAGTACCTTGTGTCAAAAACATCCAAATCTGTAAAAGCATCTGGAAGTCCAAAAGACAAGCCAGCTTTGCTTCACTTCACAGGTGTCAAGGGTGGTTTGCAAAAGGGAGAGGACAAGAAAAAGGTGTCATTGGTAAAAGATTAAGAAAACAAAAAAGGGATTTCTAGTATTCATTCTGCAGGCAATAAAGTGATGCTTTTTCCGAAGGAACAGTGCAAGGTCAGTGTCTGCCTGCACCATATGAAGCCTAGATAACTCTTATGGAAGAGGTCAGCCTGACCCAAGGAACTGTAATCTGCCCTGTGAAAATAGGTGGGAGCCTTTGTAATAACAGAGCTTAGGTGTGTGTGTACTGTCCACCAAACACATGCTCTGGATGGTGTTATTGTGCTGATAAAATTGTTTACTGAAAGAACAAACCAAACATTTTTAAACATTTAAATGTAATTCATTTATGAAATATTCATCTGTCTAAAAAATCCATTATAAAATAGTAAAAAAGTAAAAACAAATAATAGAATGCAAATAAACCAGCAAATGATAAAGGCAAAATAAAAAAGCTCAAGTTCCAGGTTGTCTCTGTGGTATTACAGATCAGCAGGGGAAAAAGGAAAAATATACATAGACTGCCACGCCTATAGCATTATGCCCACCAGCAGAAAAGGCAAGGGAGCCCACAAGCACTAATACTTCTTGACCAGTGCCCTATCCCACAGACTGACTGAGCAGTACATGTAGCTCCTCTAAGAGTCAGCGTTAGGTGAAAACACTTCTGGGGAAAACCAGCAAGTCCTGGGGTTGTTTTGCTCAACACTGGTTAACACAAACATTTTGCTCGCACAGTACTGCTGCCAGCATTTCCCAGTCTGCTTCAGTATGGCTATGTACTTTGATGGTCACTATCTGATACAGAAGAGCAAGCTGCATTTTTAATTTTCATCTTACTCACAGCTTCTGGACGCTTTTTCTTCAGCTAATGAGCAGGGGTAGCTTCTTTCAAATTAATCTCAAAAATTTAGTGATGAGAATAAGAGTGTGTGGGGCCTACTCAGACCACTCCTGAAAAATACCAAATGAGGCACAGTGGGAAGGAGAGGAAGGGATGAAGAGGAGACATTAGATGGGGACTGAAAGGTGAAATATTTTATTTCAAGAATAAATGGAATATTCATATTTCTATAACATTTATATTAACTTTGTTGGCTGCAAATAGTTTTACAAGCAATAGGTATATATACTGGGCTCCTCAAAGGAAATTAGGAAATAATTACATGAGCTGCCATTAAAGATGTGTGAGCCACCCTGTCAACTCTAAACAGTATCGTGCATTGGACATTTAATACAAATGTGGATATCGCTTGTTCTGTTGTAAATAAAGAGACTGAATAAGTCAGGTGACAGAAAGTGGACTGAAGTGTGATGCAGGTTGCACACATTAGAAAAAAGTGCAAAGTACTAGAAACAAAAAATGGACTGAAGGACATGAAAGAAATAGTCAAAACATTAGAAAGGGAAGAAAATAAAATGATGCAAGATCATAGTACAAGTCATCTACCACAATTCTGTTGATGCATTAACATCAGTAGCTAGAAAGCAGTAGCACCTTTTTTACACTTTGTGCAAACCACAGTGCTCCATATCTACCCCTTGTAGATGCAGCATTGCTGGATGGGCCTGACTTTTGCACATTAACAGCAGAAGGTGTTGGATATATTGGCTATGTATCAAATGGCAACCCTGCTAAAATTGAATCTGCTGGCAAAGAGGGCTATCTGTTCAAAATTAACATTTTAAGATATTCACCCTTATTCAGGGAAATACACTTTTATGTCTTCAACAAGGTTGTTCACCAGAATATCTTTTTTCATGTTTGTTTCCCCACAATAAACACAGTCTATGTTAACTTGTTAAAAAGTGTGCAATAAAATCTCTGAGATTTTCCAGCACTTACCACCTCAAGGAATGCATCATCAAATTTTAACTTTGCTTAAATTTAAAATATTGAAAGGAAGTTAAACCCTCAAACCAAAAAATAAGTATTTTTTATTCTTTTGCTTTTCCCCTCTTCTTTCTGTTCTGTCATTTATTTTCAGTCTTTGCCAAAAGTAGATTATCGCTAATCTCTTTTATTAGCACCAATTTCCTTCTGCTCAAACCTGTCCTACCCACCAGCTTCATGTACACCTCTCCTTCTTCCCACTCCTGACAAAGACAAGTACTGACTTAGACAGCCTTGGCAAGCTGCTAATGCTGTGGATTAGTGTGTTCTGCCTTGAGTGAAATCAGGTTCTCTGCCCTTTGGGGATAGCACAGCCGTCAGGTTTAATTTCATTTTCTGATATTTTAGCAGTCATGTCGGGACTCCTGCAGACAACTGAGAATGAAACGCCTTTTTGACAACAGTCTTCAGCACATCCCAGGAAAGGACATGTATATGATTTTATATGAGAGAGGAAGTCTGAGGCTATCAAACACCTAGATGATACAACTAAATCAAACATCAAAGTGACGGATCTCAAATATAACTGGATATGCACTTGATACACTTCACAGTGTTTCCTTTTATTATTTTCCATCTTGGCCACATTCCACGGGACAATTTAATTCAGTGCGTTTGTCCAGAAGTGAAATTGGTATTCTTTTATCTTTCTAAAATGCAAATGCATAGTAAAGCTAAAGAAAATCAATTATATCACCTCAAGAACAATACTACCAAAAAAAAGAGAGGAAAAATAAAAGAAATTCTTAGAACTTCGGGGCCTATTCCCATGTGAGTTCGGTTTTTTTAAGTCCACCTACACATCTCAAATATTTGATGCAGTATAAACAAAAGAATTGCCTGTGCTTCATTTTAAAACTGGTCAGATTAAAGTTCTTTCTTTTTCTCCTTCCATCAGAAAATGAGTTGTACTTCAGGTTGTGCACAGACTGGGAAAGCAGGGAGATGATGTAAGAAAGGGTTTGAGCTGCTGAAGCAAAAAAAGGTTGCAGCATAAATATCTTTTCCCCAAGCGGGTGAACAATTTCTATTTTATCCTCTGTTTGATATGTATCCAGGGTTTTCTGAATAAATAATATGCCAAAACAACAGTGCCAGTATTTAGACTAGCCAGTGAGAACCCTTCCTTTGCAAATGGTTGAGATTCTTAGACCAGATTTTTTGTCTCAGAAAATCTCTGCACCCTTTTCCCTGAAAGATGCATTCATACAGTGAGTTTCAGCCCGTAAATCCATTAATTTCCCCCCCCCCCGTCGCACACATTATTACAATGAACTAATAAAAAGGAGATGTAAGATCATTACCTGTAATAAGCACTTTCAACACTCGCTACCAACCAGCACCTGATGAAAACATGCAAAAGAGACTGTGACACAAAATTATACAGAAGTGGCAATACTAAGCAGTTTCTGGACTTCTGCATCTTATGATGAGTGAACCATTGACTTTAACAGATTGATTTAATATGTTTCCAAACCAAAAGTACTGAAGTTAGAGGCAAAGCACTTGATGACTTTGATAAACTTTGGATCATACTCTGTATATATAAGGCTAGGGGACTCAAGTCTGCAAAACAGAACACTTTCAGAGATGAGCACCAAGGACTGAGGGTGAAGACTGGATAACCGCCATTCTTGGATTTTCAGGAGGAAAAAAAAAAATCAAGAATCCAGGTGCAAAAATCAGACATACCAATGAAATCAGTTGCTGCATATCAATGAACCTAGCAGGACACATCTATGGGCAGTTCTCTATCTGAAAGAAAGTCTCATGGAGCTTAACAGTCACCTACCCGTAACATGACAGAAGTAAAAGCCAAAGGTTCAGTTAGAAAACACATTTCTGTGCTGTGAATCATAACTTCTCCTAGGAATGCCAATACTAGGAATTAATTTTTTAAAAGTCTATGTAAATAGGAAAAAAAGAATAAATAGGCATTTGCTATTCCAAGATCTTCTCTTCTTGCATTTCAAAGTTTCCATTGATGACCACAGTGCTTTGGTGGTGTTACAGCTGAAGCCAGGATGCAGGTGAGCTGGGAGATCAGCATTAACTGCTGATGTCACACACTCATAAAATGTAGAGGCCTTGTTGCCTTTTAAAATTTCCATTTCTTGGAGTGACAGGCTGCACAGATTGGACTGAGAGAAGTCCTGGGTTTGGAGGGTCAGATTTGTTGTGATATGTATTTCCCTGCTGACAGTGATGGGGGGAGGGCTGCGATGAGGTGTTGGAGTGTCCCCTGGCACAAAAATTTGATGCCCAATTAGGTTTAGAAATAGTGACAAAGAGTTGATGCCCAATTAGGTTTAGATAAAGCTCTTCTCCGTAAACCTCAATTACCTGTGATGCCTTATGACATTCAGCGTTTACAAAGTATAATTACACAATAGTGTCTGACATTTAACGTCTATGGATAATTTAAAAGACTTCTACTTCAAAAGGGCTGCTCACGAGCAACAGTAATCACTTCAATTAGCTTGGCACCATTACAATGTAACAAGACCATTTGACTGCCTATTAGAACCAGCCAAGCTCTTCAAGTGTGTTAATTTAGCAGTCATTGCTAATTTCTGGGCTTTGCTGCATTTGCATAGGAAAACATAGCCCTGTTAGCCAGAAAGGGAGTTTCATTCCTGCAGCAACTTCCTATTCTTAGTGCAGTTTTTATGGTATTGTTGTTTTCAGCCAAAAACATATTTCAAACAGTGAACTATTGAGAGAAAGAGGTTTTTGTTTCCTCAAGGGAATTTTTCAGAATCTAGGTCCAAATTATTAATATAGCTTTCAAAATTTTTTTAAGCTGCTCAAGACAAAACAGATCCCTAGGATTAAAATATATACATATATATATACACACACACATACATATTCCCCATCCCTACCATGTCTCCTTTATGCAGTGTTAAAGAATTTGTCCTGGGGGACTATCAGATATCTTCAGGTTTTCCCCAGAGCTCATTCTGTCCTCTGTAAAAATTACTGGCAAGTCACAGTCCTCATCGGGTATTATGCGTACCAGGAATAGAGAGAGTATTACATCACCACAGATGCTTCTTTCTTTTCAACCACTTAATATACTGTAGGATATTCTGAAAAAACAAGAAACCTCTGTAAAGTGGAAACGTTCTCCTGGGATCAGTCATTTCAGCTTAGTAATTCCCTTTAAACTGCTGGGACTAATCAGAGGACCAAAGTGGAAAGAAAAGTCAGGGTTATTTGTGCTTCTACCTGAGAATAGGTAGACTAGGATGACTATTGGCAGTCAGTATGAGCTAAACGTTCAAATCCTATAAAGTAATATTTCCCTTGCCCCACCCACCCCCACAAAAAAAAGAAAAAAGACCCAAGAAAAAAACAGGTTAAAAACAAGATCAGCACCAGCCCAGTCTCAGCACAGAGGCTGCAATGTAAATTGAACAATCCATTTATTACTTGGAAGACTTCAGCAGTGGGTAGTCAGCATGTGCATCCCTGCCACTAACTCAAGTGTGCCTTGTCTGTGGCTTCAGGAAAGCTTCAAAATGTCATCACAGTCTTCAGTTATAGTGATGCTACATTTTTTGAGTGCTACTGAGGCATCATTTGAGTAAGATATTATAAATATAGCCTTTATTTATAACACTTGGTATTTCTACAAAACAGGTGGTAAATAAAGTGAAATATGATAAAGCAAATCCCTACAAGGAAGTTTCTGACAAAAGGATAGCCAAAGAAAGAAGCATCCCAGCTCATCTAAGTCTTGTAGGGTTTTACTAGCTTTATTGTGATGGCAGCAGTAGTACAAAACACATTTACACCACCTAAATATCACTGAAATCTGCTCTCCTGGAAAGTACCATGGAATTACAGTGGACACCAGGCTGAATATGAAACAAAAATGTGCTCTCACAACAAAATAAGACAAACCTCACAGAAACTACATTAGTATTTTGGCCAGCAGATGGAGAAAAAATATTATACCCTCTCTTTGGCATTGCTAAGGTTGCATCAGCAATATTGTGTTCAATTTTGGTACCTTTTTCTCTGTATTTTAAATTAGTAACTGGATTTTTTTAAAAAAATAATCTCAAAGATAAACACTGAAATGACCTAAACTTTTCAGATCTGTATCCCTGGTCTGGAATGTTTACCAAAAGAACCCTTAATTTTCTCAGAAGACTTCTTGAGCTTTCTGTTTCAACCTAATGTATATCATGACAAAGTTTTCTTTATCTTCCTAATAGGTGTTACAAAAACTGCCAAATATGCGTGTGAAAGTCATTGAGTTTGCACAGGCTTCTGTGATGAAAGGTTAGCTTTAACTGCTTTCATGGATCAGTAGGCATTCCTTATAGTCAGATGGGAATCACACTGCTAATGAGCTAAATGCTTGATGACTTGAAGATTGAAGGACTGAAAGGCACATTGTATGGCTTCTTTTAAAAACAGAGGTGAGGTCACAATCCTGACCATGTGTTAATAGGAACAAGCAATTTCCTTCATATGATAGCATTCCTTAAAATTGCCTTGGAGTGGCCAGATGGAGAATTCAAGGAAGATTTGGTGAAAGTAGCAGTTTCATGTCACATTTTCCCTTCATATTAGTTTTCCTGTTCAACCAGAGCAAAGTTGGGTGTGTTTGTAAGTGTCAAGAAGATAATATTTGTTTCTATCTTATTTTCAAATATATCACGAAAGTTTAACAAAGGTTCCAAATGCGTTACAGGTATAGAGTACATGAAAATTACCTTATACCATCATGCAGGTCAAGGAAAATCTGGTTTATGCATATCATACCATTTTGACACACAAAAATTTGCAGCGTATAACATGTTTGTCTTTTCCTAAAAATGGCAGGCAGCAACAGCTCTCAGGACAAGCCTTAAAGCACAGTACTAACATAAGCTTAATGCAACATCACACAGTTTTAATCTAGAAATTCCTTCCAAATGAAGGAAGTTCTCTGGCATCCTAAAGCTGGTGAAATGCTTCCTCTTTGATATTCTACCTTCAGCATCAAAGATGAGATACACAAGCAGAGGAAAAGGGAACATGACCATATCTCTGTTTGTGCTCCAATGATCCCTGTGCTGACTTCCCAATAAATCCATAAATACACACAGAAAGCCAGAGCTGCTGTAAATTACAAAAGAAGCTACTCCTGATCATGTCCAGTGCAAATAGTAGGAAAAGAAACAGAGTGGATGTTTTCTTCCAGTTCTCCAGTATAACAACAAATATAGCCTGCACAAATTACAAGGTCTACTCTGACGAATACTGTAGCCACTGAGAAGATTCTAGACCAAATTTTCTCCCTTCACGTCCTTCTTTTACTCTTTTGTAAAGTAATGCAACTCTAAGACAGAAAATATAGAAAACTAAAAAAGAGATAATCAGCTTTATTGTATTTTTCATAGCAACAATCAAAGCAATATCTTTTTCTTTCTTTAATTCATGAAGAAAAAGGGGAGTGAAACTGATTATATATACAGTCAGGGAACAAGACTGGTGCATGTCTAAGGAGGAAAGAAAATACCAGCATAAAACTGATTCATCAGCAAAACTTTTATGAGAAAAGGGCATCTGACATATCTGTTCAATATTGGAAATCTTCTTTAATTTACTCACTGTAACAACTCTCACAAACTTGCATCTTTTATAAGAGACAAGGCTCATCAGGACAGCAGTTTACAAATTCCTCTACTACCCTTCTGGCATGTATTTCCACTTATTTCTTACAATAAACTGGCCAGTCTATGATTGCTCTTTTCAGGACAATTTTCATGGAGTCATATGCTCATTTCAAGGTCACGCTCATTGCACTCCCCTGAGGTAATTTGTTTGGTGCGAAAGGGGCCTCTGCTTTTCTTGTGGTCCTAGTGTTCACACTGCCAGAACCTTATCTCATCTATGTAGTAGCTTTCTCATTCTGCAGTAATTTCCAGCCTGACTTCTCAAAGCTCTCTGTGGACTTTATGAACTTATGCCACCTCACCTCTTCCTGGCCTTCAGAAGTGGGGAACCATGACAGCCAGACTGAGTGTCCTGCCCGATGCTGCACAATAAAGCCTGAAAGAGAACTAAGAAATGAGCCCAGACCACAAAAATCTTATGCTTTGTTGAACAGAATGGAAGAGGTTTTGATGAATCTCTGTATGCAATGAACTTTTTACTTCCAGCTTGCTCCATGGGTGAAGGTGGTTCCCTGGGTATTATGTTCAAAGATTTTCTGTGTCTGTAAAAGAGATGCCAAAAGACCAGAGGAACGGGGAGAAAAGGGAGCGAGAAAGCCAAATCACTAGACACAGCCACAGTAGCAACAGTAACACAACCCTGAGAAAAAGCTGACAGAGAGTGGGTTTTGGGGCTGAACAGTGGCTAGGAAGGTGACAAAGCCATAAACAAAGAGGCTGACTCCTGCTGTGCAGCTCCTACTGTAATGAAGGAAACAGAAATTTTATATTCTTTCAAATATGCAGGATTGCAACAGAAATGCCTGACCCTGCCTTAATTTTCTCCCATTAGTGTTTTTCCCAAAGCCTAATCTTTAGCTATCTAGAAAGCAACAACACTGCAATGTAAATCATCATATTACTAAACATTACGGGACAAACCAAACTCTTCTCTCACATTTTATGGGAATGAAGAATGATGTTGTGGTGGGAGACTAATATCTTGGCTCAAATTAATCGCCTTTTTACTACTAGTCTCTCCAGACAGCCACTACTTTCTCTTGTGCCTCCTCACTGCTATAATTCCACCATATATTCCTTTGAAGGGTCTCAGACTTTGGAACCTGAGAGTCCCAGCCTTCCTTCTCAGGAATCTTCATGACTTTGCCTCCTCAGGAAACCTTTCAGTTTCTCCTCTCTGTACTGTATTCCTCACCAAGCCACCATACCCTTCAACACATCTCAGACAAGAACATGGTGATCTTCCACACTCCAGGTAAGCAGCAGATGATTGTGTATTATTTTTCCTATCTCAGGGAAGGAGATAGTACACAGCCTTAATTTTAATTTCTTTTCTTCTCTTCTCCCCCTAAGTAAGGATGGTGCCATTTCCTTCTCCAGTCAGGATGTGAATGTGAAGGCGGGCTGTGATCTGAGCCAACACCCTGGCCTCTGACTGTGGCCAATCACTGCCCTTTCAAGCATGATGTTACATTCATTCCTCCTACACAGCTGACAGACACCAAAATCTTCAACGGATCCTGAACCACAGTGGAAATATTTCTTTGAAAGACACAGTTGTATTCCTCGTGCTAAGCAGCCTTAGCCATTCCCAACGTGGAGACCAAGAGGAGGGTATTAGGCAATTAGCAATGGCTGAATAATTACTGTAGGGTCTCATCTAACAGCGGACTGGTCTGATAACATGTGACCTTTTACATCCATAAAACTAGCACCAGGAACACTGCTAGTGAACAGTGCTGTTAAACCGAATTTTCTACATCTCTGTAGATTCACCCTGCACATGGTTTAAGGTAGCCCAGTGGCAAGCCACATGGAATATTTCACCACCATCCTCCCATCTCGAGTCCAAAACACATGACTACAAAATTAGCTAAGTGCTAAACAAAACCTCTCAACCTGGTAATGGCTGGTGTTAATTTACTGGTTCCCGCTCTCTTTTCAGCAGCAGACTGGAGAGAAAAGCTGTCTTGTTCTTGCCTGCAGGGGTGTTTTGATCAGCTGAAACTTTATCTACACTGACAAAACAGTAGTGAGCAAGTGTCAGAGCATTTTTATTCAGATCTGCACAACACCTTATGAGTGCTTCCTACATCTCTCGGGGCTACAAGAGGGGGAAAAACAACCCAGAAAATAAAACACACTACCTTGACTTCTCATCCAACTTTGGCAATGGTGAAATATCCAGCAGCCAGGATATACCATCAGATTAGCCAAAATTATATGACCTTCCTCCACTCAGAAAGAAAGACCTAAACCAAAGTCTCTGTGCACATGTCAGGAGAGGGACAAAGGGGAAAATGTTTGTGTGCAAAAGCCAGAGGGAGAGAATCAGACTACAGCCTATGCTGCCACTCCTCTCCAAAATAAGAAGTAGTCAAGCAACAAATAAAATATATATGAAGGGAATCCATTTAATTTAATCACTGTAAGTGAGTTGTAAAATCACTTCTTCACTTCATGTTGGATGAAATATTCAACGGTTTTTCCAGTCTTCTCCTACTCTTTCAACTGAGGAGACACAGAGCATCTTTGTCAGCAGAGGCAGCTGCTCAGGGGCTGAGACAACCTGCCATCTGTCCATAGCTGATCAGCTCATCCCTGATGCAGGTGAATATGCCCTCAGACAGTGGGGGAAATGAAAAATAAATGCACTGACTTTACACTAAACCAACCTGAACCACATTTTAGGAGAAAAGACACAGACAGTATAGGTACAGGTACAAAACTGAGGGGAAGTACATTACAGTCAGTTAGCAAAAAAACTGTAAGACTGAAGCCCCTACCATAAATACAAGTAATGTCTGAGACAGCCCCTGTTGAAACGGTTGAAAATCCAAGGGAAATTGACCTAATAAAATTGTATTCATTTACTCCCAAAAAAGAAAGCACTACCAGAGCAAATCAGTACTTCATTATATTCCTATTCTTCCCTGCACACCTTACTGAGATGAAAAGCAGCACACGATGAGCTCAATTTTACTTTAAAGACTTTACTGAAGACGCAGTCAAATTCATAGACCAACCACTTATCAAAGGATCCTACAATGTGCGTCACTTAAACATCAACATAAGATGCCCTTCCAGTCCACTACCTCTTACACATGTGCCACAGATAGTGTGATTTTAGGTTATGTCTTGCTACATAAGCCACTGCATACAAGCTAGGATATTTCAAGGGATTTCAAATCCCTTAATAAAGTGGCATTGCCAAAGTATAAGTTAGGTAGTATAAGTATGTTATCTATTTCAATATTCTGTTTCCTAAAGATAGATAAAGTGGTTAAGAACACACTGTACTGTATGACCTACAGTAAGATTATTCTGAAATTTCAAAAAGTCTCACACAGGAGAAGGTCAACTCCTTTACTGCAATAAAACTGTTCCTCGTTGTAAACATCTAATATATAACCACAGCTGGGATCCATCCCGGAGATTGACATTTCATAGGTTAATGCACATGCTTTTTATCATATGACAATGGTAAGAATTCATAAAATTCTAATTTTACCTAACAGCTAACAAATACTTTTAGTAGCATAGGGTCACATTTAAAATGATACTATTTGTAAAGTTGCTCTTATGCTAGCCATTTCTGAGGCAAGTGTCTGTCTGAGACTCCCTTCTGTCTCCCTCCTGGCAGCAAGAAACAGTCCAATGCTCTAAAAATCTGTGATCGTGTTTTGGCTCTAGCTACTAGCAAAAATGAGATTAGTGCTTTAACTCCCAATGATGTTTGTCTATACTGGACAGCTGGTGGTCCTGTTTAAGAAATGCACAGATATTGAGGGTCTCATGCTCAACTAATTAGATGACAAATGAAATTCAGTGTTGATTAGTGTAAAATGAAGGCCTATAAGGAAAAACCCTTCCTATGTAAATATACATACACAGAGTGATGAACTCCAAGTTCATTCTGAAAAGGAAAGGGCTTGGACTCATTCTGGACAGTTTTCTTAAAATGCCAATTCAAGAGTAAGAATCAAAAGTCCTGGAAACCGGATCAGTGGCAAGATCCTGGCACCCAGCCAAAAGGCAAGCATTTAATGCCTTGCTTTCAGGAAGCAAACAAGGCCTCATGGCCCAATTGCAATGCTCTCATATGAAGGCAGAGCCCTGATCCATCTCAGGCATCTATTGTCCAGCTGGGTCAGAACATGCAGTCCAAAATTACCCTGCTCCTGACTCTTAGGGGTACTAAAAGTAATGTATGTCCTATTCTTTAGTTGTCTGAGATCAAAACTGGAAAGATCTCAGGATAATAGCTCTTCTGAAGTACACATTGTCATTAGGTGTTACAATTCTGGGTAATCTTGCTAGCATCAATGTGACTCATACTAACTTTGGTTTCAACATCATCTTTATAGCAAAGAGTTTGTGGTTTTAATCAACACAGTATGAAAAGGCATTTCCTTCCTCTTGTTCTTAACCATGGTAGAATTCAGCTGTAATGAGTCAACTCTCAAACTTCATTTCCTAAAACACTGGTTTTTATCTCTGTTTCTAAATATATAATTCTAGAATCAGCCTCAGACATGTGGATCTCAAATCCAATTCCTCAAATTCAGTCACTGTAGTCAAGAGATTAAAAGGAATTTCTTAGTCCTCTCTCTGTTTTTACAACTCAGGCTTTGCTACAAGAAAGGCCAATGGACTTAAGACAGTGTTTTTTCCAATGGATTTTGTTCCTACTTTTTCCTTCCCACAGCCTCTCCCAGGCCAAAAATTAAGAGTGAGATGAGAGTGACTTTTCCTCCTGAGTCAAGTCAATCAACTGCAGAACAGCTTATGGCAGCAGAGGTACTATTTGGCTATATAGACAAGGCATTATTTACCTCATTAGAGGCCTTTCCTGGTTTAGTTTATGCAAGGCATGTAGAACAGGACAAGCCAGTACAGCTGCAGGCAAGGATCAGAATTTTCCCTAATTCACATCCCAAATACAGACAGAGCTCTGCCTGCATCTATGTGTGTATATTTTAAGCAGACTTCCCGCTCCTACCAGGCAGAAGCCTGTTAGGTAGGCTGGTAGCAGTTTTACTACTTTCTTGGCAGCATTCCTAGATTTCTTGCGGTATTCCTTGATTAAGTGTATTTTGGGCAGGAGAGTAGGAGGAAATAAAAACATGGGGATTTTTCTTCCTCCTTTATGTTTTATCCCACCATTTTTGCATGTTAATTCTTGTCTCTGAACTGAATGTTACTGAGCCTTGCTGGTTTTTTTAATCATGCCTGGACACTTATAGGCAGAGTGTCCTTGACCAGCCAGTTCTGGCACCTCTCATGTCTGTCAGTGAAGAGAAATTTCACTTGCTTGACATTTATTATTATTATTATTGTTGTTGTTGTTGTTGTTGTTGTTGTTGTTATTATTATTATTATTATTATTTTACATACCTTTTACAGGCAGAGATTCTGCCTTACTGTGCCTTATCTAGAGCTGAAAATCTTTCAGGAAACTGTGTATGTGTACATATGTATATGTAGTATATTATGCAGTATACACACATACACAGAAACACATGTGAACTGAGACAATAGCCCTAAAGATTTTAAAGGCAGCTAGCCACAAAAAGCATCAATCTCCTGTCAAAAGGGGAGAGAAAAATACAGGTACAGAGTAATCTGTGTAAGTGAAGAAGAGCATGGTGAGAAAACTCGGAAGAGGACTAGCCCAAGTGCCACAGCAGAAGGACACCCTGACCTGCTGCCGTCTCCCAAACACCCCAGCAAACACATCCTGCTGCCTCAAACAATTTACCAAGGTGAGAGGCATGAGGTGGTTTCTCAAGCACTGCACCAAGCAATATTACCAGCTCCGTTGCACAGACAGAAAATTAACATGCGTGCTCCCCAACTGACTCTACGCGAATAAACCTGCCGCCTGTCAACTTGCATCCTCGCAGGCAGGAGGTAGCAGCTGGGGCAGCCACCAGTACATGCTGTCTGACAGCACCCTCTCCAGAGGCCTGATATTATTACAGCCCGCATCTCTCTCTCCATGTGTTGAATTAACTTGTTCTGACTGTGTGACAGCTCTGGTGACTGCCCATGCAGATGCAAGAAGGCCAGGGTCACATGCTGCTGCATGCATGGCCTGTCACCAACCGTGCCACTAAAACCAGACAAAACCTTGTCAAGGGAGATAAACTCCTCCAGAGGCAGAGGTAAGCGACTCAACTCGTGGCACAGCTTGTGAGGGTTTTGTTCAGTTCAAGGACAGTATTCTCTGACAGAAGAGCTGGATGTAGGCAGGAACAAGCAGAGGTACACGCGCTTGCGCACATGCACGCATGCACACACACACACAGAGAAATGCAAAGGCAGACAGGCTTGGCTGCAAGAGCAAAGGCAGGAAAGCTGGCAGGGACTCAGCTCGCTGTCAGCAGTCTCATGATAAAAGGGGCAAAGAAAATAAACTTCCAATTCTCCCCACAAACCTTTGTCAGGGGAAAAAAAAAAAGGTGGGGGGGAAGAAAGAAGGGGGAGGGCAGGAAGCAAGTATGTCCTCCCACTTTAAGTTTATGTTCTGGATGTGCCCAGAAATTAAGCTAGTGAAAAGGGCAAGTGAGTTTGTAAAGGAAAACACCCTACTGAATTTAGCAGTCAGCACCTGCTGCAGCAGACACCGCTGCTCATGGCACGCCTGGCACAGCCAGTCAAACCTAGCAGAAAAACTGCTTAATATTAGATTTTTCTTTTTTCACCTTTATTCATGTGTCTACATCCTAAACATGAAACTCACGGGCAATTGCACCCTGATAGTACTTTCAAAGAGAGCTCCTACAGAGTACTCCCTGCCCTGGATCTTAGCTGTGCTCCAGACAGAGAGTGGCATGGCTAAAAACAAGCATCATTTGTTGTCTCCTTTTGACTTGAATTATAGAAACTTTCCAGTCTACTCACTGTCTATTCTAAAATACCAAGGAAATTAGTTTACTCCCTGTATTATCTGACACTAAAGTACTACATGATGGAGAGATACAGCTTATTTTTCCTATTCAAATTATATCGTTCAGCTTACCAAGCATGTTTGATCAGGATACATTAAAAGCACTTACTGGAAATAATGTACACTTTGGAAGACATATTTAGTCCAGAAATGGTCTGGCTGCTTTACATTCCTGCCATAACACAAAGAAGCTTTCCCACAGGTTAAACAGTTACGTAAATGGAAGTTACAGCTGCTATACATTACCAGCATCCTACAAAACAGGTGGAATATGCTGCTTTGGCCCACTGATTTTGTTGACTTAGGGAAAAGGGAAAATGGAAAAGGCTCAAGACAGGTAGCTTGTTATTTTACACAGACATTTTTGAGCTCTGCAAACAAAACTTACCTATGGAAAGTTTTTTAGCACCATCCAGAGTAAATTAAGTGTTATTTTGTATCTTTATCCCATTAGTAATAAAAATTAGTTTAAATGGACACTAATGAGCATGTGTTAAAAAAGCAGCCATTAATGCAATTAATCTGTATCAGGTAAAGTATATCACTCAGAGACAGCTGATTATAAGAGATGATTCCTATATCTTTAGTCTCATGCCAGCAGTGACCAAATGTTCACTTTTTTCTTTATAGCTCCTGTATGGAAACAATTAGTGTTCTTAACCCAAAAAAGCAGCATAGGAACATTGGCTCTAGTTGGCACGCATTCTAACATTTCCAGGAAAGAATTCAAAGTCTCAACAGGTTCCTGACAGCAACTCCCATACTAGAAATGGGATGCCAGTGGGACAGCACAGGTTTGTTTTGCTTCTGCCTGTGCCATACTCTTTTTTGCAAGCCTCTCAAATAAGAGCACTTTCAAAGCTTTATCTTCCATGAAATTCCAAAATGTCACTGAAAACATAATAAGCCTCTTTCTGCTTATTTTAAAAATCATATTTGGCAATTTGGCAACTGAAATGTTGTATTTTTGTTAAATGAGTGGAAGGCTTCTTTGCCAATTAGTGCTTTTTTAAAAGCCTAGAATGTAAGCAAGCGAACTAACAATAGTGTTCTTTTCCACAAAATCATCTGGAGTAAAATACTTTCAGGATAATACTAAAGACAGTAGTACAGGCACTTCTA
Source organism: Phalacrocorax aristotelis (assembly GCF_949628215.1). Taxonomy (NCBI): domain Eukaryota; kingdom Metazoa; phylum Chordata; class Aves; order Suliformes; family Phalacrocoracidae; genus Phalacrocorax; species Phalacrocorax aristotelis. The sequence continues at coordinate 40,677,951 of NC_134311.1, forward strand.
ACAGCAACAGGTATGAACCAAAATCCAGAGCCAAACGTCCCAAAGACTTAAAGGCTTTTTCCCTGTTGGAGCTCTATACATGTGTGGTCTTCAGAAAAGAGCTCAATAGAGCAATGTCCCATTGCACAGCAGGCTGTGACCTCAGGCTAATGGCTACCACTAACTTACAATGAAAGAAAAGAAAATGAGAATTAAACTACTGTCTTATGTCTGTTCATTCTATTCACACGCAGGAAGTCCTTAATTTTCAAAGGAAAGTGTGATTCATAGTGAGTTAGGAGCTCTAGAAGTGGAGGATCCTGCTAGCATTTTTTTTTTACTTCTCTGACTGTGTATTTTGTTCCATAGGCTTAATTAATTGTCATTCACATTTTTGAGTGATCTCTCATTCATCACACCTGTCCAACAGAAAAAGTGTAATTTTCCATTGACCCCCTTGATTTTGATAGTTTCCAGCATTCTTCTAGAGTACAATATTCCTTTTTAGTTGGAGGGAAAAAATAATCAAGGTTATGTCTAGTCCTTAGAATTATATAATGAAAAGCCTTTAAAGCCCTGGGAAGTATGCATATCTGGCTAAGAACAGAATGTGACTGAAACAACAAAACTTTTTCTGTCAGTTTATCAATTTGAAATAATCAGGATACTCCTGATCCTTGTTTAACAATGAGGTGGTAGAGTGTGCCTGGTCTGTAGGAGAGCTTTAACTTATCATGTTTAATACAGGCCAGCTTGCTCTTCAAGCCATATATCTTCTTCATCTCTGCTAACTAGTAGTTGAGAATTGCTCTCCACTGCAGTTCAGATTCAGAAATAACTTCTCATTTTTACCTTCCAAGTGAACAACCTCCCTGTCATTGAGCAGTGATCAATCTTCTCGTTATCATGATTTTTAACTGCCTGCAATCAATAAAAGATTTAATTAATGTACAGCCTTGATGCATAATGCCGATAGTATGATAGAGCTCCTTGATCAGCAACTGCTTCCTGTTTGCAGATGGAATTATAGTTCTTCCTTTTTTGTGTTTGCAACTTTAGACATTACTGTTGACTGAAGCAATTGCAAACTGCAGTAGTGACAGTACAGTGCAACACATTCTCTGTGAACTGAAGTATTATATGTTAGCCTCCTAATAGAGTGTTGTGAGCAGCTGATAATGACAGTTCAGTGCATTTGAAAACATCAGCTTGTTATTCTTAACTCCAAAGGAGCTGGAACACAAATACATTGCCAAAGGAGCCAGCCACTTAAAAAAAAATATTCTTAAAAAAGAATATGCCATTCCTGGATGCCAGTGAGAACAATAATATTACCAAGGTTCTCCATTTTCTCCTAGAACATGACTGCACCATTCAGCCTGAGGAATGTGAACCCCTGGTTTCATTTTCATTTCCATTTCATTGTACTGGCTCCGGCTGGGATGGAGTCCATTTTCTTCAGAGCAGCCCGTAAAGTGCTGTGCTTTGGATTTGTGCCAAAAACAGTCCTAATAACACACCAAGGTTTTGGCTATTGATGTACGGTACTTGCACAGCACCAAGGCTTTCTCTGTTTCTTACACCCCCGCATCCCCTCAGGTTAGTAGGCTGAGTGTGGGCAAGAAGGTGTGACACAGCCAGGACAGCTGACCTCAACTGACCAAAGGGATATCCCATGCCATGTGACACTGTGCTCAGCCATAAAACTCAAGGACAGGAGGAGGAAGGAGGCACATTTGGGGTTACAGTGTTTGTCTTCCCAAGTCAGTGCTAGGTGTGCTGAGGCCGTGTTTTCCAGGGAGCAGCTGGACATTTGCCTGCCATGGGAAGCAGTGAATGGACTGCTTGCTTTGCTTGGCTTGCAAGTGCAGCTTTTGCTTCAACTGTTATACTGCCTGTGTCCTCATTCATGAGCCTTCTCGCCTTCCTTCTATTTTGTCCCCATCCCACAGGAGAGAGGAGTGAGAGAGCGGCTGTGGGGTGCTTGGCTGCTGGCCGCAGCCAACTCACCACACACATGTACATTCCTAATAACTATAGAAATTACCTAGAACAAAACAAAGATAATCATTATTGTTCTATTATACATTTTACACCCTTCTTTATGTAGTGGAACTCTGAACACATATCTCTTGTTCACAGTCAAAAACAATTCTTGCAGGCTGCTTGATTGGACCTTTTTTTCTTAATAGTTATTTTAATTCAAATATCTTAGTATGTGGATTTGTTGCTGAGAAAAGTCATTAATACGTTAAATTAAGTTCTTGGCACTTGACACAGGAAAAGGAAAGGCTGGGCAAATTTTCCCACATTTTGTCTTTCTATCCATGTCTGTAACAGCTCACATGAATTATGGAGAAAGTACCATGGTTAATTATGTGGTTTATATTAGTTTCTATCATAAGGCAAGGCATTCTGCACATCCTATAGGAGGAATTTACGACAAGTACTGCTGTACTGCTTCTATGTCCACATAGTCCGGAGCCTTGGTGCTGTTACTGTGAATATATTTTGTAACACAGCTTCCACATCCAACCATGTTTATTTTGCAAATAAATTTTACTGAAAATTGCTTTTTTGTTACTATCTGATTCACCTCACCCAGCTAGCAGTATTTAACCACAATTAAACTGTTAGGACTGCAAGCAACAGAATGCAGGTGCTGTAAATGGGATTTGAGATGTTACTCCCAACCTGTGCAAGTGGGGGCAACTCTAGCTGAACAGTTACTGTACAGCAAGGGTAGGCTGTTCTGTCTCAGCTGCTCAGCATGGAGAGCTCTCTGTAACAGTTTCAGAGAGGGTAGAAAGGCACTTGATACAAAATTAAGTTCCTCTTCTTGCTATTATGGGCAGTTGCCTAAGGATTTAGCCAGCAAAAGTCCTAATGCTGATAAAAGAGGCCAAATAAGATTAGTAGTTGCTGTACCTGCATAGCTGTTGGCATCTTCCCACATAGCAAACCTCTGGGTTACCTTACTCTATCAACTTTTTAGTCCTTCAAATGTTCTGATGTGAGAGGATACTTCCCAGGTGTCCTATTAAAAGAACCTCACAAAAATTCTGCTGCTGTGGTTTCACCAGGTGTTTCATTTAATTTGGGGGAGAGCAATCTCACCTAGGGTTCATTCGCTCTGTTATCTCACAAAGCCTTAACCTGAAAACTGCTGACAGAGTGCCCACAGCTGCAGTATCTTGACCATCATTCTTTTCAGCCTATATACTGTATGAACATTTTGTATGGTAATATGTAACAACTGTGCTGTGATCTACATTAACCTAATCAGTATGGCTGTAATTCATATTCAAGTTCACTTTGTAATGCACTTGGCAACGTGTGGTTTTATGCTCATATACTAGAAAACATATAAAAACAAAACTTTTGACATTTTTACTCATAGATAAAGACTCCTAAACCTCTATGTTTCATTGGATTGCATTACAAGCTTAAGTATTTCAGGGTTCCCAGTAGGACAGCTGAATCAAAAAAATTTCTGTCATTTAATTATGCCTGTTAATGAAATCCTCTAGACTTCTATCAGCCTGGAAATTTATGGTGAACTTCATGGTGAACTTCTGAATGTCAAAACTCACACAGCTGAATCTCATTCAGAATCTGGCCCTGGTGAAACTCATTTCAGTAAATTAGGCTGAGATAAGCTATGCAAATTTTAGATCATTAAAGGGAGGAAGGATCTTACAAAAGAAAGTAATTGTTACCCCATTAAATACTACCATAAAGAATTCCTAGCATGAATTATGTAAATTTACTTTTTAAATAAACCATTATAGAAAAAGACCAGTGTCCAAGTGAACTTAATATATGGTGACATCCTAGCTATTTCAGGCTCAATAAGTACCAGTACAATCTTGGTATAGTAAAATAAAGGGTTAAAAAATTCCAGTTTGTCTTTTATGTTTGTGAAATCAGATCTTTTCTGTCTTTCAGAAACAAGAAAGAAGAAAAGCTAACCCTAATGCACGCACACATACACATACACCTCCTACTTCAAAACAGAGATATATGCCAGTATTACCTTCATACCTGTACAATGTATTCAATTTTCTACCACTTTGAGATACAAGATAAGAAAAAGCTCCCTAACAAATGCCAGTACATCTTTTACATAAAGAAGATAGGAGAGTTCTGCTTTTTTTCAAACTAATAGATCATATATTTCCAGAACCTTACACTGCTTATGTTATTTAGAAGCTGTATATCACAGACAGCAGTGAAGTCCACCTTCCTCCTGTGCTTATACTCTTATGCATAAGTAATTCATAAAATATTTACACATGTTTCCTCTCTTTTTGTGTTGGAAGACAAAATAAAGATATGCTATAATTTCCTTTCTTCTCAAGGGAATGTGTATGCATGAACACATATGTGAGGCATGGTAATTAATTTACCTTGTATCACCTTCTTGGTAAGTTAGGAGACCTTCTCATTACATCTTGATTACGTCCGCAGCTGTCTGATACCAAATATTACTTCCATCACTTTCCCACTGCTTCTTTTCTCTTTCTGTCTCTCTCTCCTTTGCTTTTTAACAGCTTCTAACCATTTCCTGTTGCATACTGACTGAGAAAGCTCTCTTAAGTCCCAAGTGCAGATCAATAAGTTGTAGTTGTAAAAATAAGGCTGCCATCATTACTGTTCAATTATTGCTGGGTCTGTGGAAAGATTCTTCAAGAGTTGGAGGTTTCTTCACTAATATTTATAATCTGCATTGAACAGTGCTAATGAATGAGTGGGTGTACATTAGGCTGAGATGCAGTGGTATTTGATTTGTACTAAGTCCAGGTCTGATTGTTAATGTTAAATCCATTAAAGTGTCTCTTAGATCTGCCTTAATGTACTTTCCCACATACAATAGAGCTTAAACATTCCCATTTCCTTAGCTTTTCATTATTACTTGAATATTCCTTTTTATTACATTATCCTATGATAAATTGGACTTGGGATATTTTGAAAAATAGCATTATATTAAAACTTCACTTGTCAGAAGCCAATATCTTAAAAACTATCAGCATGTTTCATAAAAAAATAACCAGCTGATGCTAAAATTGTAAGAAGAAATTCAAAATATTCAACCTTAGTTCCTAAAACGAAGATGCTCAAGGAAGAAATTCACAAACAGTTTTCATTTGGAAGGAAAAACAGGGTAGGGAGAACAGGTAGGAAATCATCAACTTCCATCTTAGACCATGCATTTCACAGCAATTCTGCAAAGGCCATTGAGTATTAATTACAAAAGCTGACTACAGTATTTCTTCTCATCTACAAGAGTTTTCCATTCACAGTACATACAAACCCAGCCCAGGACTACCAAGTCAGCCTCGGGTGTATTTCTCATGCTGCTTCCATGAAATACTTCCTTTTTCTTACCTCAATGTTTCTGTTGTTGACTAGAATCAGAGAGAGTTACTCTGTCACTATTTAGCTATTATTTTTAACCCCTTTTGCTGGCAGAGTAAGCCAAAATCAGTGTCTTGTAGGTTTGACTTTATCTTAAGAGGAGTGATTGGCAAGTTGATAAAATGCAGCTCATTTATGAGTAAAAAGTCTTTCTTTTCTGGTGCAGGAGATGTTAAACAATGTAGCTTCTTTCCTCATATTCCCACAGTTCTTCTAGCCAAACATTTAACTCCCAAAATTTCTCTCAAGCCGGCAGCCCCATCCTTGTTCACGCCTCTGAAGCATCCCCGGGCTCTGATATTCTAGCCCTCTCCTCTCGCCCCTGCATTTTCTTGCCTAAACTGATATTCAACAGAGCTTCTCCATCCAGATACCGAATAGTTTTGTACAGGCTTTTGTTTGTGTAGGAATATGTTATTAGCTGCCTGCCACACGCATTAAATGAAAATCAACAGATGAATTTAGCCATCTCAGTACTGCCACTGCTGTGCAGCATATGTTAGAGCCAGATGCAGACTTGTGCCTTTCCAGCAATGCAAAATCACTAGAAGCACACCTTTGTCGCCTCCCTGAGGGTTTCTTCTCAACAAGGGTATACAAAACCCACACGGTATACAGAACAATATAGCTATAAGGTGTCAATCTCCGAAATAGGGTTTGGCCTAGAAGTCCCATGCATTTGACCAACCCTGTCCAAATGTCAAAGGGCAGCTCCTGCACCCTGGAAAGGACAATTCTCACAGCTGCCCGCGAAGAAGCATGCGGGCCACTACTTCCTAGCCCTCTTAAATCCTTTGAGCAATTTTTTCATTGTCCTTCACTCAGAGCTTTGTCCAGAAATGCAGTGTAGATCCAAGTGTATAAATTGCTGTAAATTATTCCAACATATCTGGAGAAGATTTTAAAAAGTTTCAACAAAAAACATCTTTTATTACATCAGTTATATAGTAACCTAAGTAATCACTGAGATTATCACTTTTTGTACCAGGTTTTCAAGAGTTTCCTTGTTTTGTATTCTTACATTCTGATCTCTTCAGAGTCTAAGAACTGAACTCAATTTTTCACCAATAGTCCTGCCAGCACAGGCAGCCAGGGTCTCTTTGCCTGTGTCACTATAGACTTGAGCAACTTGGAAATATGTGAGTTTGGACAAGTAAAAATCTTTGGATAGATCTAAGCCCAGTTATTCCTAAGGTTAAGAGGGAGTTTCCTTTAAGTCATCACCTTAAAGTTGATTGGGACATAAAGGGCCATGAAATTATTTTGTCTTTCTTGCTATACAGAGATTTTCAACATTTTAGTATGTGTCTTTCCCTAGGCCTCACCAAATGTGACCTTCTTCAGAGAGGGTATCTCCTTTCCCAAGCTGGAAAACAGGCTTTGCTAGCTCCAAGAAGATGCAGGCAAAAAGAATTTGCAAGTGATATAGGCTCACTACTGCAAGCAGAAGAGCCTGCTTGCAGATGGATGTTGGTTATGGATAGTACCGTGGATCCTGCTGCAATCTGTCTCCCAGATAAGACTTCAAATTGTGCAAAATGTTGCAGTCTATGCTTAGCAGCAATTCAGCAGCTAGACAGCATTGATAAGAAGTGAATGTAGATCACTGAAGATCAGTTCTGGTCACACAAAAGATGTGTGTTAGATCCTGAAAATATCAGAAAATCTTATTAAAATGTCACACTTACTTAAATAATAACCCTGAGACTTGCTGGTATATTTTCCTTTTGATTCACTACTTTAATAGAGGTTACAGAAATATTTATCACATAAACTAAATAATATAGGTGGCTAGGAGTACATGCACAAAAATCATCAAACATGTTGTATTTTCTTTTTGGTTGTTTTTAATTTTCTTTTGGCATTTTCTGATTTTGAGACAACACATCAAGAATAAAATACAAAAAAGTAGAAAAATACTTTATTTCTTACAGTGTTCCATGACAGGTAATCCGTGTGTTTTGGGGTGGGTTTTTTTTGTTACAAGGAATTATATTTTCTGAACTCACTCCAGTCAGGCGAGTGGGGAGAAGGGATATATAATGTCCATGTTACACAAAAACCACAGTAGATTCTGACATCCTTAAAGATGGTCTCAGCAGAGGAACTAAAAGAGAATTGACTTTTGGGAGCAAAACCTCTTTCTCCCTCCTATGGCTGATGGCTGACTTACTGCACCTTGCTTTTGAGTAGTTTGTACAGAAATTTCAAACCAAATGTGCCAGGGAATTTTAATGTTTCTGAGGCATATTTGTGCCTTGCTGACCCTGCCCCAAAAGCCATATCAGCCTTAGAGTAATTAAGCAGCCATTAAGTTGCACGGCCACCACAGCCTGCCCACACTTCCTAGATTATCTGCCAGTGGGTTTATGTCTACAAAATCCTCCCCTAACCAAAGCCCAGGATTTTAGAGTTTCCACCATCCCATCCTAGTTTCCAATCCTAAGATTATTAATTTTCCCATTAAAAAATAGAGGTGTCTCATATCCTCTTTCAGACTACCTAGTAGCCAGGGCCTGGTACGAGAAAAATCAGGTATTTCTTGTTACAAGATTGGTGACAGCACTTCCTAAACAAATTATACCTTTATGAAATTAATTTCTTCTTATTACTAACAATAATTCAGATCTGTTTGCAGTAATGTGAATGGAGAAAAGCCAAAGCACAGATGACAAGACATTATATCTAAGCCAAAGCAAGATATAAAACCTGAACTATTCTCTCACCCTCATAGAAGATCCCTCCAAGGGAATGCCAAGGTTCATTAATATGGCAGTGGAGGAAACTTGCTATGACAAGTTACTGTGCCCACAATTAACTTGCACAAGGAGCCGTGTTTGGCTTTGGCTGTGCTGATTTGCAGTTATCAATCTGCTGTTCCCACCTAGTGCACTTCTAGAAGGTCCTTTAGTATCACAAGCATAAACAAACTGGTGTTTCTGCATCTGCAAGGTGTTTAAAAAAGAGAAGTAGCTTTCTGTTAGGTATGCACTCTCTAGCTGAACACTTATTTGCCCTCTTATGGCTCAATCTGTCCTCCATTGAAGATAACAGTCTTTCCATTTATCTCAGTGGTAGGTGGACCAGAATTTTAATTATCTTTCTATGGCAAAGAAAACCCTTGGGGCTAGTGAATAACAGGGATACCTCTTACTTCTGTGTGCCCTAGAACTCCTGCTATAGTAAATCACCACCATTGGTGTTCCGCCATGGTAAAACTCTGCATAGCAAAGTAGGTTTCCTTGTTTGGTGCCACTGTGCACCTTAAGGGTCTGCACACAACCCAGAGGTAAGGACATTACTAGAACTGTACTACAGATATGAAAAAATAGGCCAGCAAATTATCCTATTAAAAGATACATTCTGGAGCCCAGATTTCAGTAATAAACATGTTTATTTTAGTTGAATATCTATTTATAATTCATCATTTTGGTAAAAAGAGGAAATAGTTAATTTGCACAAAAGTTACACTTCTCAGTCTGGGCAGGAAAAAATTGGTGATTCATTTATTAAAGAGCAAAATCAAACTCAGAGGACAAACCAGACTTAGAGAAATAAATGGGTTGTGACAGTATGTAGTATTTATCATGTTTGAAAAGAAGCACGTCTTCTGGAAAAAAAGCAGTAATATCCCTTTCCTAGTCATATATTTCTATTCTGCAGCATGCTTTAAAGACAAAAAAGGAGCCCTCAAACATAATCCTTTCTCACCAGATACCACATTGTGATAAAAGTTTAGAAATCAAGTCCTGATGGAGGGAATGGCTGGCAAAGAATAACCGTTTAATGGGCAATGCTGCTCTGCAGAGACTTCTCAGAAAAGAAAAGCAGGACTTGACCCAACATTTCCTATTACGCACTTGCCAGTAAATCAGTGAGTTCCTGAAAGGCTGACTTTCTTTCGCTGAATTGAATCCCACAGGTCCAATGGCTTTCAAGGAAAACTCAATCCCAAACATGCAAAGGGACAAACTTCCTCCTGTAGGCTGTGAATAGTCCCATGAAGTCAGTGGGACCAATAAAAGCATGCAAAGACAAGTCATGAAGCCTCTCACACTAGTACCTTACGTAGTATCATCTACTTTTCATCATATGCCTTGAGTTTTATGGGCATTAGCCATGTAATTTTATAAGAAAAACAGATAGTTCGTCACCAAAAGTAATTTCTGGTTATATATACAGCCATTTTGCAGCAGGGTTTTATCAGTATTGTACAATTGTTCTTATTCACTGCTTTAATAATTTAGTATGTTGTCCATTAGATTGTGAAAATATTCATTAAAATTTTCTACAAGTATTATATCTGAGTGTGAAAAATAGACCTGAATTTACATTCCGTATTTGCTTGTTTCTTGAGTATCATCTAACAAATATACCTAGCTCAGTTCTCCATTATATTTTATCTTGGTGATACTCAGCTAATTTAATCAGCTAATGTAATATCTGTTAGTATGTGTATAATGTTAAACATTAATTTTTCCTCAGACGTACAGAATGAGTTTGGACAAGAGACCAGACTCACGGAAACACTAAGCCTCTAGGGATATATAGGACCATACCTGTAAAAATGTACAGATTTCTAGTTCCTGCTAGGTCCCTAAATCCCAATGGTTTTGATTAAAGTTGGCCATTTAAGTTTTTATGGTTTGGGACCACATTGGCTGCAAGAACACACAGACTTTCACTACCGTCAGTTAAGCTGTCTTAGCCCACTGCTTGTAAAACCTGTTCCAATAACTGCGTTTAAATATGCAGAATAAAGTAAACTTTGTACACAAGCATACTTGCATACATGCAAGGTCTTCTGTGTGGATACATATATGTGTGTGTGCACAGACATATACATACACAGAAGTGTCTAAATATGGATTGATATGTCTACCATACACTGTTACTTTTCATAATCTTGGCCTATGCAGTATGCATGTGAGACACAGGACTGACATGGACAGATGAAAGAAGCTTTAATTTTTAAAAAGTTTCATCTGTGATTAATATTGCATCCAAAATGATAAAAGTTTGAATGGTTCATCTATCTAGTGAAGCTATTGGCAGAACTATTCACAGGGCAGCACATTTTAAGAAAATAATGCAAAGAACATGCAGTGAGCTGACTCCAAACTTGCAGAGAAACCCCTGTTCCCAGAACAGTATCATCTTCCCAGCCATATCACCATTTTTCAGAGTATGCCATGAGATATTCCAGGTGCTTTGAATACATCCTGCGTTAACCAACAACAAAGAAAACAGATGCCATTAACTTACGGTTGACCATGATTTTGAAGAAAAATGTTGAAACCATAACGTGCTCCTGGATGTCTGTAGTATACAACAGAAGAAGTTTGACAGGCAACCCCTACAACTGTCAGGCCCCCAAAGCAACGAAGTAGAAAATAAAAGTGCTCCCAAACACATTTAAAATGATTCATCTCACTGTTTCACTTTGAAACGAGGAACAAAAATGGAAGCATTCCTATTCCCTATTGAAAGTAATCACAGTTTTATATCCCTCAGTATTTACATAGAGAGAGCTGTTTATTTAGAATCCTTGGTGATAAGGACACGGCAAGCTCATAACTTATTATATATTCTCTTTTCATTTTGTCTTTTTTGGGGCGAGAATTATGTATATTTTATGATAACCCAAAATGACTTATACATAAAAAATACAGACTTTAAAGATAAAAAGGATTAGTAGCAGGTAATGCATTTTCCATGAGTGGCTATAGGGCTCTCAGTTCCAGAATGTACAGGCTGCATACAAATGAATTGATAAAAGTCTGAGGCTGCGGATGGGTAGAAAGGCTCATGCTTTGCTGGAGATGATTCTTAAAGTTACAATAAATCAGACAGACAGTGTCGGCCTTTGAGGATAAACCTGTGATGGCTTGTTGTGCCTCTTTGAATCGCCTCAGAGGCCCAGGGACTAAAAAGTGCCTAGATGTCACATTAAATCTACCGGGAGGATGGAGCACTTCAAAGAGGAACGCAATCAGATCTGATGGAAAATACATTTTCTGAAAGCTACTGACAAAAAAGTAATCTTTGATGTGGATGTTGAATAACAATTGATATTGTCTTTCCTGACATTTTTCATTATTGCTGTCTTATACAGCCTACTTCATGTATTAAAGCAATATTAACTGTTTGACAGGGACAAATCCTCAAACTATCACATAAGCAATTGTTTCTGAATTGTCTTAGCCCACTGCCTGTAAAACCTGTCCCAATAACTGCTTTTAAATATGATGGTATACTCTTTTCCTTGACTAGCTAGACAGTGTCTGAGCCTGGGCATAATACAATAGAGTCTAGGGGATATTAAAAATGGTTAGGTGGTTATGAGGTGTCATTTGATTATAAGCAAGGTACAGCAGTGTTTTCTGAAGGTGACTTTTAATGAGAGAGGTCTATAAAAAGTTAGTCCTTATTATTCCCAATCTACAATACGCATTTATAGCAAGTATATCTACCCCAGAAATTTCTAATCTCCTGCAATTCTTGCAGCTTAAAAGAAGAAAAAAGAAACATACAGGAGATCCTTGTTATTTATGCAAAGAAACAATGCAATCTGCAGCTGTACAAAATGCTATAAAATATGCTGTAGATAAATCCCCCAGTTGTTACGGGAGAGAAATTCAAGCAGATCTAGAAGCTACATGTCATTCCAAAGGACTGGATTGCTCCTGAGGTTTGATGTCTTAACCCTCTACTATAAGAATGTGCTGCTTTACCAATATGCTGCTTTACCAAAGATCTTTATAAATCCAGAACCCCTGATTCCTAGATGACCTCAAGCTACGGAAGGGGTAGGTGGAAAGGCAGCTGTAGCTCTAATCAGGCTGGCATACAGGGGTTAACAGCATTAGCACCAGGGAGAGGCATACGTACAGAAAACCCAAGCCTGAGAGTACATTGCAACAGTGAGATAATCTACTGCTCTCAGGCTCTCACAAGTTACTGGCATTTCTGTTGCACTATAAAACAGTGAAGCTGTGGCTGGCCCTGTTTACTTCCAATTTCCTTGACAGCCTTCAGTTTTTCACACTCCTGGAAGACGGTTTAACCACCTCTTTCCCCTTTATCATGACTACCACGACCAGAGCCACCACCACCAGGAGCCTTCTGCAATCACTCATTTCAGACAATTGCTCCTTTTTATGGAAGAGTCCCTTGATAAGGTTTTCTGTGGAGTCCCTCCTCAGGGAAAACATTTAATGATGTACAGTTAACTGGTTGTATAGCATGAACTGAGAATAGTTCACTTTAGAGGCTCCACAGAGTAACTGAGAGAGTATCTCTAGCAAGAAGGAGTAAGCAACACTGCTGTCCAACAGCACAGTGTGCAGCTGTAATGCATTAGATATTTTCATTAACAAGCAGAAGAGTTTGAAACAGAGCATTTGGCTACACCTCTCTCTGCTACACAGAAACACACCTCTGTTGCCCTCCAACAGGGAGGTAAACCTGCCATTTGCCACTCTTCTGCATCGCCCTTTGTCCCGCCTGTGTGTGCTCTAGAAGGCAGTCATCCCCAGGAGGATGAGGGTAAGTGGCACTGCCACTAGCTTTTCTGCCAACACGTGGCTAGTGCCAAGTTGTCAGATTCTCTATGGAACCAGGTGTTCAGACATACATTGCTCCTGTCCAGAAGGCAGTTACTCTCTTCTCATGAAGCAGAGACAATGAAACCTTCTCTTGGATGATTTGCAATTGATAAAGTACCCTACCCCCACCCTCCACAAAAAAAAAAAAAAAAAAAAAAAAAAGACATCAGCAACATTGTCAGCCACTTCAAAGGTTATACTTTCTTAGTTCCCAACCCTGACCACTGCTTTATTATTTCAGACTTGGCTGAGGCCAAATACATCCCATATATACTTCAGTCTAAAGTTCACACTGGCCTCTTTAGGACTCCAGCTCCTTGACACTTCATCCCCAGTTCCACCAGGAGGGATTTATTTTCTTTTGTGCTCTCCATCGCTCTATCCACTGGGAGCTCATCCACTCCCAGGTTTCCTAACACCTTCCTTCTGAGTTATTGAAATGAGGCTGCTTGACCAGCTGAAACTTCTTTGAACTCTGGGAATATTTCAGATGTCAAGTCATGAGATTTTCTCTCTCTTTATTTTAGACTGCTGCCTATGCTTGTAAAAGTCTATGAACTACTAAGCATTAAAACCCCATACACAGTGAACTGCTGGCACTGATTTTGCAATCCTACAGCAAATGGAGGAAGGGAAAACCACAGAAATTATCATAATGCATCCTCTGTGGAAATATTAGAAGGATTATCGTTGGTGGAGGATGGGGAAATAGAGATCCATTAGTTCACAAAAGATGTGTAAAAAGCTTTTAGTTCTGCTTTTGTGCCACTGAGGTCAAACTAACAATCCTCTCCCTGCACAGGTCATGGTTTGACAATAGAGGAAGTCTGGCTAGCACCACATAATAAATGTTGCAGCCACATGATGCAAAGCAGCCAACCAGGATGAACTCATGCCACTGTTTCATAGTTGCCTGAAGTTTTCTGATGGGATAATACTGCATGCAGTAGTAATTCCTGCCTGCCTTCCTACAGCCAGCAAATATCTCATCCTATGTGCTCTGACTTGGATGGAAGTACTAACACATGCCCTTATTCCATACTATTTATGTCAAGCTGAGGTCCCACACTATCCAATACATTCTCATTACCCACCACCACCCTTTCTGTCCTCAACAGGTGCCAGTTGCCACCACAACAGTGCACAGGCAGCAATATCACACCTGCTGAGACTCCCTGATTGCCATCCATAAGCTGATTCACCATGTGGAGAGCCAAGGCATGATCAGCAAGACCTGCTCACCCTATAACAGCCCCATACTAGCTACTGTGAAGAAAATTAACTCTGTTCCAGCCAAAACCAGCACACCCGTGCTGCTGCTTGGTCTGGCAGGGGTCTGGCAACGTACGGGTCTAACATCAAACACAGGGCAGCTACCGCTTCCCTCACTGGTTTGGGGCTTAATTACATAAAGCAGAGAGATAGAGTGTACAACTGCTAAGTTCAACAAAACAAAGGTAGAAGCGATCAGTAGGTCAGTGCATGAAAGAAATGCAGTCTTGCATTAATGAGAGCAAAGCAGTTGTGAGATGGCTGATTTTCAAGGGAGAAGCCAGAGGGATTGCCGGGGGCTCCAGGTTCACAGTGACCCTTTCAAAGCTGAAGTCTAGCAGCAGTGAAGGGTCATCACCTGGTAGGCAGGGGGAAGGAGGTAGAGGGAAGGGACCTTTTGCCATGATTCCTTCCCATGGTTCCCACAAGTACAGGCTTGCTGTGGAAGAAACCAAGTTGCTTCTACCAGGTAGCCAAGGTCTAATACAGCATTAGTACAGCCACTACTATGATTCAGCCCAGCTCCACCTGGAAACCACAGTCCTCTTCTACAGCTGACCTTTTTTCATATGCACAAACCAAAGAAATCCATGACACCTTACAGGCTTTGAATGACCGCTGCCAGAGAGAAGAAGCCCAAATTTAGCTCTTAATTTTGCTCACAACCCTTCACAGTCTCTGCGCACACCTCTGCACATTGAGCTGGTCTTACAGATTCACAGCTTTCCTGAGCAGAGCTGTGAAAGGATGCAAATTGCTCCATAATTACTCAGATGCCTTACAGAGGCCTGTGCTACTCAATGTCCAATTTATAACCAATCAGCCCTGTACAACAAGCAGCTCCACGTACAATAACAGCTGATTCTGGCTGGCTCTCAGCTCTCAGAAGTTACATCCCTGCAGGATGTAACAAGACAGTTTTATAAAGCGGTGCAGGTAAAAAGAATCATCAAGGTCACCATTTTCAAAAGCACCTAGAGCTGAAATGAAAGGCTAAGCAGATGGTGTGTGGCACAGAGTCAATCCTTTCCTAACTATGGTCTTTTTTCCCCAGCTCCTCTGACAAAAGTGTGTGTGAGAGTTCTCTACATAAACTCAGCTCTGATTTTCAATATTTTCCCTTAAGACCATTAAACTGATATCTATTAGTACTATGATATTTTCAGTGACCATCTTATGAGTGTATAATTCTACCATTGAACAGGTAAGCACTTACAGGTATGGAGAATTTGAATGGCAGCAAGTACTTCAATTCCTAGCATTCAAAATTCTGCACTTCCCATTTCTTCTTGAAATATTCTGATTTACAGAGCAGAGCTACTACAGGAACACAAGGTATCACCTTCACATCGGTTACACTATGACATTGTGGATCACTATCCTTCAGTGCTGTTTCCTTTTTCACACTGTCTTAGAGATTTTTGGTTTTGTGGGTTTTATTCAAACTCTGAATACAAGCAGTTTTGCAATTAGCAGTTAACTCATCACAAGGTGATAAATCTGCTAGATGAACACAGTGAGTTGGCTGCGGCCAGCAGCCAAGCACCCCACAGCCGCTCTCTCACTCCTCTCTCCTGTGGGATGGGGACAAAATAGAAGGAAGGCGAGAAGGCTCATGAATGAGGACACAGGCAGTATAACAGTTGAAGCAAAAGCTGCACTTGCAAGCCAAGCAAAGCAAGCAATTCATTCACTGCTTCCCATGGCAGGCAAATGTCCAGCTGCTCCCTGGAAAACACGGCCTCAGCACACCTAGCACTGACTTGGGAAGACAAACACTGTAACCCCAAATGTGCCTCCTTCCTCCTCCTGTCCTTGAGTTTTATGGCTGAGCACAGTGTCACATGGCATGGGATATCCCTTTGGTCAGTTGAGGTCAGCTGTCCTGGCTGTGTCACATCTTCTTGCCCACACTCAGCCTACTAACCTGAGGGGATGCGGGGGTGTAAGAAACAGAGAAAGCCTTGGTGCTGTGCAAGTACCGTACATCAATAGCCAAAACCTTGGTGTGTTATTAGGACTGTTTTTGGCACAAATCCAAAGCACAGCACTTTACGGGCTGCTCTGAAGAAAATGGACTCCATCCCAGCCGGAGCCAGTACAATGAAATGGAAATGAAAATGAAACCAGGGGTTCACATTCCTCAGGCTGAATGGTGCAGTCATGTTCTAGGAGATGTACCAATCCCCAGTCAAGTGTGGAGAACCTTGGTAGTATTATTATTCTCTCTGGTATCCAGAAGTGGCATATTCATTTATACTCTTCCCAGAAACTAAGGCAAGCACTTTTCCATTGCCGACACATTTCCAAGGTTCTTCTCCCCAGCAGTGTTTCTTGATTACATTGTCTTCCCCATATGTCTTTCTCCTAATTGATATCTCATCAGGGAATATTCCTCCTGTCTGAGAAGGTCTCCATGAAACACCAGTTTGAGGCCTCCAGTGCCAATATGAGTGAGCTACAGAAGATGCCACCTAGCTGTATAAAAAGCTGTTTCCTTTCTCCTCCTGGGACAGACAGACTGAGACTTGTGCCCCAACAACATCCTGACATCTGTCAGCTGGGGGAATGTAAGACCCAGCTTAGGTTTTTATTTCAGATTCATGTAAATGGATCTTCTGCCCTGTAATTAATTTGCTGCTAATTACACAATTACTCTCATTTATAGTATCATTTAAAAACGAATTGATGTTAGCCCACTCTAATTTGCAAAATAAATTAAGCAAATTGTTACTTGATTTTAAATCAAGTAAATCAGCCCTTCCATTCAGTTTGCCTGTGTGGTGCCACAGCTGACTGCGATGCTGCTGGATGTTGCTGCTGGTTATGTGGCCGGTGCAATTGTCAGGAGCCTCACTTTAATGCAGCAATGGGAAGATTAGGGGCTGTCACTGCCTCTGGGTTGTGTGGCATTTTGCTTTTCCTGGACTCCTGTTTAAGCTGCCCGCTTCAGTCTTGCTCATTATGAAGATTTATACCATCATCTAGTGGAACTCCCCTTAAACTACAACCCATTAACTCTCCTAGTCTGTACTTTACATGCAGCCTGAGATGGAGAGAGTAGGCAATGAGGTTCTTGTATTCAGGTTACTAAATATAGGAGGATTTTGACATCTCCCAGAGCACGAAAATTTGCCATAACTACTATAATTAAAATCTTGCTCAATATTTGCCTAATGTCTCATTAAATCCATGTAATGCTGCTGCTTGTCTCCCTCATCCCACCCATCAGAGTTATTTTTCAGGATCTAGAGACATGACTACAGCAGCAGCCACAGCTAAGTTGTATTACACAGAGAGAAAAAAGTCTTACTTAGGAAAGCACATTATAAACTAAGAGAATAAACATGCATCCTATGCTCCCTACATAGGATGACAAACCATGCCGGAATAAAAAAGGTATTTCATCCTAATTTCTCATCACAGTGGAATAGACAGCATTTCCTCTTGTCTTGTTACAATCACTCTTGTCTAGTAATACCCATATGCTTTTATCAGGCATAGAAATGAGTTACAGTTCTCACAGC
Source organism: Phalacrocorax aristotelis (assembly GCF_949628215.1). Lineage (NCBI taxonomy): Eukaryota > Metazoa > Chordata > Aves > Suliformes > Phalacrocoracidae > Phalacrocorax > Phalacrocorax aristotelis. The sequence goes on from NC_134311.1 coordinate 40,695,754, forward strand.
TAATTCTCTGCACTCTGCCAAACAGCATCAAAGATCTTTCCTTGCTTAATCCAGGAGTCCGTCCAGACATCTTCCAAATGAATTTGTTTTTCTTAATCCAGAAGAAGCTGGCGAATCACCTGTAGTCCCATGCTGTATCAGGGCATTCAGAGGAGCTTCACAAAACTCTGTGAATCAGCAGAAGAAGCCCGCAATACTTCCACTCCACTGAGCTGATTAAAAGACTAAAACAGAGGCAGCATGGCTTTACATCAGCATATCAGGAGGACTATTTCCTATTCAGGGCTTACTCCTCACACACTGGCTCCTGGCTCCATATCTGCCTCTACAGTCATTGATTGAATGCAATGGACACTTCTCACCAGACCCATGCAAGCTGGAGAAAAAGCCATGTGTCCCCGCCAGTGTACTCATTAAGTGTAGGAAATGAGGTGCATACAGACCGCTTCCCACAGTACTGCTGATTTCCAGTTTAGACATGGCTGTTGGATCACCAGGGACCCAAGGTGTAACTGCAATGACTATTCCAATGCCAGTGGCCTGTGAGGTCAGGGCACCCCCTCATACCCAGGATCTATACCAGGTTTCCTCTTTCTGCTTCCATTTAGTGATGGTACCCAGCACGCAGGTTACATCAACACTCACACCACTACCCCAGGGCCAGGAAGGCACCTTCTATTTCTCTTTTATATGGATGGTTATTTTCCCACCAAAATGTTTTTTCTCACTTCTACCATCATGGCAGTAACCAGCTTATGCTGTGGGGATCCCTTCTGGGAAAAAGTGCTGACCATACATCCGCGTTGTGGATTAGTTTGATTTTATTCTGATTTAACACTAACATAATTTTCTGTGGCCAAATGGCGATGCCTCTTCCCCCTAAGGGCATGATTATACCCCTTCAAACCCCAGCATATGAATTTCACAACAGTCAAAAGACAATGTAAAGGAGAATAGTAATCCAGTATAACAACACTTGTTTTATAATAAAGTGTACTACAGAGCTACAGTGCAGCTGTTTCATCTAATCTGAAGCATGTGAAGTCCATATTAATAGTTAATTTAGTCTGCTTTTAAATCACAGCAACCTGAACAACAACAAAAAGGCGTGACCTGTCTTCCCTGGAAGAGCCAAGTCACGTTCCTCTCCAACTTCTTCATGTGACAGAGGAGTGCTACAATTAAAGCACAATAATTTGCTTGTTATTCAAGTCAGGCATTAGTTGTAGTAATGGGGTGCTTGGTGGTGAGATGGATTTCCTTGTTAGGTGCTAAGCACAGGATTAGCTGAATTCTCCATGGAGAAATCTTGATTTGTTCAAGGTCTTTCATGTTTTCTACAGAGAAGGGATTATGTCTACTTAAAGAGGGGGCTTGCTTAAAAAGCTACAAAGTATAAGAAAAGGATTTAGGGCAGTGGGGCCTGTGGTTAAGTAGCTGAGGGGTAGAGGGAGTTTTAGAGCAGAGGATTATTTAAAGCCATAAAGTTCAAAAAATAATTGGTTTAGCACTATTGGGTCAATGCAGGGTAACATGCTGGAAAGGCAGTTAAGCATAAGCTAATATTCATTTTACTTTAGCTAATTACTGCAAGGATTCAGAGTAGAGGGTGAAAGAAGAAATGTTCTAGCTCTTTCCTTTGGGGTCCAACCATAAGGCACATTTCTGTGCTCCTTTGCTTTTCTATATATATCTGTTGTGACATATATTACCAGCCCAGTGCAAGAATCACAGAGGGCTCTTTTTAAAGCTCTGATATTGTTCACGTAATGAGGCCATGAAGCAGACCATTAAAAGCCTTTCAGAAGAGCTGTAGAAATCACAGTCCTCCTGCAGCATCTTCTCTTGCAGGCAACCCTGCTCCTTCTTCCCTTCCTTCTTTCAAGGCACTGGCAATATTATCAGTCCAATTTGACTCCAAGCAGACTCTCATAATCATCAGTGCCTGTGACAAACCTAAATGGAGATGTCCTACCCTCTGGTCTGTGCAGGGGAATTGCACAGTGCACAAGGTCCATGTTGAAAGTCTGCTCACTCAGGAGGCATGAGGACCACCATGCCTTGGTACAGAACATCCCTTGGCATGGAGGAATTCAGTGCAACCTGCATTTCACTCTGTACTTTCACCTTAGTCATGCTGTGGATTAAAGGCAGACATCTGAGGACAACATAAGCAAATCATCCCACCACAGCTGGAGACCGTGGTAGACTGACCATGGGTTTCTCCAAGGCAGATGGGCCAAGCCTGATTGATTAAGAGGCTATAGGCATATAGGGGAGATACTTCCATAGGAGGAATAGCAGGGTGAGTCGTTACAACCTGAGCATAACACGTGCAAATGGTAAAAGTGCCAGACGGACAGTCTGAAACTGTTTAAAACCATTCGGGCTGGACAACAGCTCAGCAATAAGTGGGGAGAAAGAAGGTTTCTTTAGTAATTTGCTGAGGATAATTCAGAGGGTTTGGTGAATGTTAGTAAAGAGAAATAAGTATTCATTAGGGTGGTGGGAGATCGACTTTCCAGGCAGAAATGCTCCACGTTCACTGAGCAGGACGGAGAAGGGATAGGAGGGGAGGTGGCAATCCACAGTTGGTGATGCTATAAAGGAGCAAAAAGAATCAAAGCCCTTGGATTTGGGTGTCACATGAGGAAACTGGAATGTACTTGTCCTTCCCTTGTATAATTCTTGTATATGCACATTTGGTGTGTGCGTTCAATCCACAGCCCAAAAGATATTGACAAGCAGGGGACTTTACACTACAGCACAAAAAAAAAATTAGGGTCCACAGGTAAGTAATGAGGCAAGATTACAGGACCTAATTGTGCATGATAGTTTGGCTAAGTGACAGCTCAGTTCATGGTGGGGAGCCATAATAGGAGATATCAGTTTTGGGGCCCCCAACATAAGAAGGACATGGATCTGTTGGATCGAGTCCAGGGGAGGGCCATGAAGAGGATCCGAGGGCTGGAGCACTTCTCCTGTGAAGACAGACTGAGACAGTTGAGATTGTTCAGCCCAGAGAAGAGAAGGCTCTAGAGAGACCTTACAGCAGCCTTCCAGTACCTGAAAGGGGCCTACAGGAAAGCTGGAGAGGGACTTTTTACAAGGACGTGTAGTGACAGGACAAGGGGCAATGACTTTAAACTGAAAGAAGACATACTTAGGTTGGACATAAAGAATAATTTTTTTTATGATGAGTGGCAAAACACTGGCACAGGTTGCTGAGAAAGGTGGTAGACGCCTCACCCTTGGCAACATTCAAGGTCAGGAGTACGCTTACCAATAAAGTTAACATCTGTATTCTACTCTTAGTGCAAACAACTGCAGTCATCTAGTGATTTTTCATTCTCTGCTATGACCAGTAGACCAGTTTCTTCACAGATTTGTCCTCTGCAAGATTTAATTTCCCAAATCCAGTAAACAGGACATTTGTTTTATGATAATCCAGGTACTATTCCTGACTCTCAGCACAGGTTACCTGTGTCAGACTTTGGAGAAACCACTGTTCCTCATTTTGCATTGACCTACTCCACCTTGTAACTGAAATATCAACATTTGCAAACACCATACCATGAGGGGAAACTAATTTATTAATTTTTTGCAAAGTGCTTTGGATGAAAGCACTATAAAATTCAAAATATTGTTTTTGTCTTGCAAGATTCATGCTACTGAATAGGTGAAAAGGTTCCTTTGAATAAAAGCTGATGATTTATCTACCTCTTAGTGGCTTCCTTTGTTCCCTGAAGCTACATATTTAAACTTTGCTAGTCAGGAATTTATTATAGATAGAGGAGAATAGAGCAGTCTTTTTAAAACGCAGCTGCTCTGCTCAGACCAAAGTTCCAAGATGAAGTAAAATTGAATCCACTGTCATTACAGACATTAGGTTTTTTCCATTTCAAGATTTTTATGGATGTAGAAAAAAAACCCATGTACAAACTACAGTCAAAATCATTAAGACTGAGGTAAGAGTATCTACCCCGCATTTATTACCTTTTCCCAGATTAGAGTAATTTTTGAGTATTTGATGATACTCCTTAAATTCCCATGTTGCTAGCCTAACACAATAATTTGCCATCACTGCCTACTAGCATCACACATGGCATCTCTTCTGCATGAGTACCCGGCAGCCATACCAGAGATGCCAGTGAATTGTCATTACTGGCACAACAAAGACGCATTTGGCTGAGTCATAACTCCCTGTTTTCAAACCAGGCATCCATTTTTCACAACCTGATTCCTCCTCAGAAGTGGAACTGACTGTGTGAGGGACTGCAATCAAGCAAACGCATCCATACTGGTAACGACTTACAACTACTTTGATGGATGGGTAGTTTTGTGATAAATTGTGAACTGCACAGCATTGTTGTTTATTTATTAATTTATTTATTAATTTTGTTTCTTCATTTTTTAACTTCAAATCAGAATAGGAATGGAAAGAAAACTTGGATTAATCCAGGGGAAGGTACAGACTTCCCACTCTGCACAACACTTGTCACAAAGCATTTTCAGAATACTTTAACAGACTAATGCACCCTGATATTGAATACAAACAGCCCCCCCAAAAAAGGGTGGTGGCGCAGGATGCCAAGCAAACAAAACCAGCCTTATTTTCAAGCACAGCCTTTTCTGTACCCAGTGAGGTGTCTGAATGAGGAAACTCCTGTAGCCTTCTCATCAGGTGCCTGGATATGTTGCTGCCAGCCTGTCTCAGGAGTGGTGTGATGCCAGCCCCACAGAAACCTCACAGCCTTGCAGTCCTTCTCACTGGAAAAACAGCTTGAAGGGACAGCCAGAACAAATCATGTGTAGCCATGGCGACTAAATCCAACCCATATCTGTCAGAGGGCTCATCCCCTTTCCCCTACACATACAAGCCCATAGCCCATGTAATACACTGGACACCCCTAGGTATTCCTGTCCTTACGAATTTATCCTTCCTGTTCTAAATTGCCTCGGTCCTCATGTAGCCTTTTGTTACTTAATTAACATTTAGAATTTCAGAGGAGTATCTCCATCACCCTTGGGCAGTAGAGATGGATAGCAAAAGGAATAGGGCATTAGGAGGGTGTTCAAAGCAGGAAGAATAATTTTAAATCTGAATGCCATTCAGACGACGTAAAGAAATGAAAGCAAACAGAATTCACTCTACTAGAGATTTATGGTTTCCTACACCTGTGAAGAACAGGTACCACCTAAACAATAAAAATAAAAGGAATTTCCTTATTTGAAAGAATGAATTTAATTTTACTGTACCATGTAGATAACTCCTGCATTTCATAGCATATCCAACGAGAGATCCATATCAAATCTCTGTCCCATCATTTCAAGTATTACCATGTTCAAATTGCCTTCTTTTTTAAGTAGGCTTTTGTGCCAGATATATATTTTTTAACTGGACTTGTATGGCACAGTAGAGACATCCAGTGGTCTGTTAGATTATTAAACTCATGACTGTCACTGAAGATATAGTACAGAGCTATTTCCATTAGATAATGGTAATTTTAATTTTACTTCAGACGCAAATATAAGATTTGATATTAAGCAGCACTAATTCTGGAACTTGCAGTAATTTGACATCAGATATTTAATTTAATTTGCCATACATCTACCTACTTTCTTGTGATTTATGTGAAACACAAGCTCCATTTATACTATGGGGTAAATCTTCAGTCACCATAAGTCAAAGTAACTTTGCTGAAGTCAATGGAGTTTTGTCAAGTTACTGTCAGAGGACACAGCCCTATCTATTTTGGAGAATTGGGAAGGCACGTCTATTAAGAATTTCAGATTCCTCGGCACGAAAGGCTGAGTTTTAGCTTGTATTTATCATGCTATCCATTTAAGGATGCTGGGAGACAGAACGAGAGTGTCAGTTCTCCCATCTTGGGCATCTCATTAACTAGCAGCAAATACATTATGGCACTTGAGGAGGGAACAAAGATTGCTGGAAGCAAGAAAAGAATCTGGCAGTTGAGAGGAAGAAGGCAGCCCAATAGAGAGAGACAGAGATTTAGCAGCTGAGTGATAGGGCCAGAGCTCTGGAAACACAGAAATAAGAGAGAAATGAAATTTTGAAGGGGTGGGGGTGAGAGGGGGAAGAGACAAGCTAGCATGACAGTGAACCTTGTATCAGAAAAAGACAACATCTGAGAATCAGAGTCAGTTCTGACTTACAGTCTGTAAAACTCCATTTACGTTCAGTGGGGCTGTACTGAATATAAGTCAGGGTTGCTTGGGTAGAATAAAATCCTTAAAAAGACAAAGAAAACCCTAAAGCTAGCAGGCCTTAGAGAACCACAGAGGTATGCAGCCTGTCAAAGAGGTTGCAAGGCTGTGATTTATTAAAGTGCTGCCTTTGCTAAGAACTTGATCTAAAACACATTTAACCCAGCAGGAGTCTTTCCATGGACTTTGGATCAGGCTCTGAAACAGCAATGTTTGACCGGCTGATAAAGCGAGTAAGAGCACATATCTTTTCTATTCATAAAAGCAAGGAGGAGATTTTAAATTGCTTTATTTCAGACAAGCTATTTACAAACAAAAAGCAGAGCTGATGCATGCACAGTGCCTTATTAGAAGGAGGTTGAGGGGAGTTAACACTAATCAGTGTTAATTAGTAGTTGGCATGAATGCCACAGGAAAAATTAAAGGAAACACTGAATATGTTCACAAGAGTCAGTGTTTTTTTCACCCTTCTAATAGATACACATGCCTGTAGAGAAGAAGTGAATACTAGCTTAAACCAAGGGTTTATCTGGCCTCATGTCCTGTTTCCAGTGGTGACTATAAGCATGTGGTCAGTGAGGATTACGAAAAGGACAAGTCTGTCCTTATGTTCTGCTCTGCTGCATATGTGCTGGTCACTACATATCTTCACATGAAACAGTTTTTGAATCTGCTGGCCAAACAGAAACAGGAATAAGCAACACAATGTAGGGAAGCATAAAGCAGTATACTCCCTTGTGCCAGGAGCATTTTCAGTCTGACGCTTTTCTTGCAGTTAGACCTACGTGTAGATCACTCAAGACCCTGTTACTCTGCAGATGAAGCAAAAGCACAATCCTTTTTCATCTCATGTGCTTTGGAAAGCTACATATGAGGAGGAAGCTGTAAAGCAACTTCCTCAATGAAAGGATTTGGCTTCATTCATGGCCTTGATTTGGTACTGTACAATTATTTGCAAGTCCTTCATTTCTGTACCACACTGGAATCCCTAACCCCAGCACTTTTCATTCAGACTTGTTAGCAAAAGCCAAGAATTTTTCCACCCCCTATCAGAAGTGTGTTCACAGTCCCAATTTTGATGGCAGGTAAATGGAGGGATACTTTGTTCAACTGAACAAAAGAGCTCTGCCTACAGTAATACTTTTTAGTGTCTTCAAAGCAAGATCCTAGGCTGAACTTCAATAGTTGACAGAGTGCTCCATTGACAGAAGTGACAGGGCAACAATTTCATTTTTTATTGAACGGTATCTCAAAAATTCAGTAAGGGCACAAATGATAAGCAAATACTCACAGTGAAAAATAGATCACCAGGTTTCCAGGACAATTAATACCTAGCACATTCTTCTCAGGAGACAACTGGAATATTACAGGTGACATTCAGCACTAGGTTTTTTTAGCATCTAGTAGTGCTGATGAAAATTGCTGACTTGACATAGGTCAAGAGTCTACAGCATTTTTTTAACCACTGATCAGACAAGAAACAAAACAAAAATACAACTTTCCCCAAGCTGCATACTGTCACCCTACATCAGACTGGCAAACTGAGGCAAGCTCTAGGGACAAACCAATATTCAGTCTCATGCTGAGTCACACTTTGCCTGTTCTGTTGATCCCATTTTCATGTTGCAAACTATTCCCTTTTCTGACAGTGTCATTTTTGTGGGGAACAGAACTGCCTCATGTCTGCTAGCTCATTGCACACAGATGTCAAATGAAATAGTATTCAAGTAGATACTGCTAAAAAAATAATTTGCACCTTTATTAAAAGTTATCAGAACCTGCCAGCAGAAGAATGAACATATGTAGCTAGCTTTGTACATTGTCGGTAAAAACAAGTATTTAAACTCTTCACAACTCATGGAGTTTCATCACAATATGTATTTGTGTAAAGGCAAAAACTCAGAATTTTTTTCTTTTAAGACTTGTTCTCATAGGCTGTTGACCAGAACAGAGAAACTGGGTCTCTTCACAGGCTGGACCTTTAGTCCACACATGGATTTTCTTGGTTTCCATTTTCATTCTTTTGGACGACCACATATGCCACTCAAAAGAAACTCTGAGGTCAATATGAAAAATAGGTATCAAAAGTTGAGTTAAATTTTAATATATTCAATTATTCTGATCTCTTGGGAGCTGAAAATCTATTACTCATGACATCAGAAGATTTAAGACATAATTGTATTCCTGATGGGCTTTAACCCACAAAACCAAAGACAGAGAAACACTGCCTTGACCAGAGAGATTTCCACCTCAGGCTGAGATGAGCAGCACTTATTTTAACCCTTTCCTTTCATATACATTTGTAAGACATTTCTGCTAGAATTTCTTAGAAAAAATTATTTTGGACACATTTTCTTTATTTTGATGGCTCAGCAAAAAGATATGCTCTATCACTATTGTTACGCTACTAGGGTTTATAAAGATTTTATTAACATTAGAGTCCATTTAAAAGTAAAATGTCATATTACAGAGAGTAGAAAATTTGCACATTCTCATTAAAACCTCAGAAGGAAAACATAATGCTTTTAAATAGATGTCGTTTCATTGTATACTAGCTACAGAAAGCAGTAACAAAAGAAAAACAACAGCTGAATACACCTTTCCCTTCCCACATTCAGGCTGCAGAGCAACCCAGGATATGGCCAAGGCAGCAGGAGATTGCAACTGGCCTCTCTTTTGAACTTATAGGTAGCTTTGAAATACCTAGGGCTTTGAACCCCATTGTTCTATCTCTTGAAAGACTGTCTTTAACACCTCCATTCTTTGTGACTATGAGCCCCATCACGTGATATGATTCTCCAGATACTTATTTAGATCCTGTAAATTATATGTACCATGGTAGGTGATATAGGAAATTTCCATTCTTTATACATTGGACCCCAAAAGGCACAAAGCAGGTTGAAGAGGCATATATCTGACTGCCTTTCACCAGCTCAGGAGCTGAATGATCACTGTCATTAGTGGTGCAGCACTCTTAAAGCAAAGAGAAATTTTTCTTGTTTTGCAAATGAGGACCCTTGAGCAGAAGGGAACTTAAGTGATTGCCCCAGGTCACAGAGAAGTGTGACACTCTGCCAAGAACTCTCTCTGGGTCTCCTTAGGTTTCAGTTCAGGGCACTGAGGTCATTCCAACTATCCTCCTAATAGCCACCTCCCTGGGACACCTGCAGTCTTTCTGGGTTTTGCGTCAAATGTGGCTAGTTAAGGAAAAGGCTAATGGATTTTTCAGCAGAGTAAATCTGCAACATATCCAGTCCTTTTTAAAAGCCTGCTTTGAGTGGACTGGACAGCTACATTAGAAGAGCTGTGATATGATGAATAGAAAAATGCAGGGCTCAGATGAAGTCTTGATTAACTTGTCATCCTAATCGCCTCTGGAAACAGAGGGAAGAGGATATTTTATTTTTAAATTTTCATCTAGGTGACATCTAGTGCAGCAGAAGAACATTTGCATTGTTTTCCACTAAATGTGTGAGTGGGAGAATATGAATGTGAGACTTCTCAATGTTTTCTATGTGACAGAAGAAGACAGAATCAGAAAAGTGGTTTTTGAATATGTATGCAGGAGATCAGGCGTTTATTGCAGGACTTATGTTTTGAAATTGATTTAGAAGAACAAGCACTGACTGGAACCTTTCCCTAAAACCAAACCTAATTTTGAGATTTGGAAGAATCCCATCTACTTCAGTAGGATAGAGAAGAAACAAGAAGTTTCCCTGTTCCTTTCTGCTCCTGAATTGGTTTATATTAGCAATTACTTTCCATTTTCCCAGCTTTCACAGAATTTTAAGGCCCATGTTTCAGAAACAAGCGTTTCACATAGTTATGGGGCTTACCTGAGTTGGTTCGAAGCTTAAAAACCAGATACAGGTAGGGAAACTTGATAGGTGTGACACAGCTTTAAGAAGAAAGTCTTAAAGAAGTCCTAAAGGACCTCCAAAGAAAGAAGTCTTAAAAGGAATGTTAAAAATACCCAACTGTTGAATAGGGGAAAGACCGGGAGCAATTAAAGGTATTTACCTAAAATACTTATCCCTGCCTTTCTCTACCTAAAAATAACCAAGAGCTCAGGGCTGTGTTGGCTACTTAACTTGCTATTTATTGTACTGTAAAGTAGTGTCAGGTAATGCAATTCATTTTAAATTCATGCTGCATGAGCATCAAAGCAATAGTACTGACAGAAGAAGCAGTTACAAAATAAACAGTTATCTGATGCCGGACTGATGATGATTTTATTGCACAGCTAGATTGCTAAACTTTTACCCTTGCTCAGTGATACTGGTTGTAAAAAACTGACAGAAATATGCTCATATTGTTATTAAGGTATACCTGACTTTTCTACCTCACTGCACTCAAGCATCCTTCTGCCATGGTCTGAGCCCTTTCACAATCCATTTAAGCCCCCTTTACTTCCATATACTTCCACTGCCATTTGAGCCTGGTACTTCTCAAAACCCCTGTCTGCAAGGGAAAGATCAATTTAAACCCATCCAGGATGCAGAGGAGCTATCACCTGAAGGGAGCTTTATGCCCTATTTCCCTGCTCACCAATGTGAAGACATCTGCCCTCCTCTGCCTGTACTTATTCTCACCAGCTAGCCCCAGCTGCCAGAGAAAACCTGTCCACTTTGGGAACAGAAAAGGAAACTGTTCTTCAGCCAAGCACACTCTATCACTGTGTTAATAACCATGTCCCCATCTGTCCTCCATATCCATCTGCTGTCTTCTGTCTTACACTGGGCTTGGAAGATCCGTGGTGAATGCATAGCCCGCAATGACTATATTTTTGTTTTACTTCAAAAAAAGCTGACTAGATCAAGAACGTATTCCTTGATCTACACAAAACAGATAATTTAGGTGGAGGAGTGTCATTACACAAAGTCACAGGTGCTGGTTGCCTGTACACCACAGTACAGTCCAGGAGAGGCCACCACCTTTCTGCTGCTGTTCTGTTCTGAGGAGTAAGCAGGAAACAGAGGATCTCACCTACCCTCCTCCAGCTGAGGGAGGAGCTAAAGACCTGTAACTTGCTGAAAAACCGTAACACCAGTGGAACTCAGGGGCCCTAAAGTCAGCCAAGGTATAAAGTAAAATGGTAAGAAGAGCTGGCCAAAACACATGATTGAAGAAAAAGAGAATCTTCTGAAAGAAAACAGTTGGCATCCATGGAGGATTTGCATGGTTTCCCTGAATAAAAGAGGTTGTGACGGATCATTTTTAGGGATCAGTGAGTGTAGAAAATGCAAGGATGCTCTATCTATCACAAATACCATTAGTACCAGGTATCAGCATGCTGGAGTGTTTAGAACCAGGGGTATTTGTTGTGACCACTTCAGTAATGGTGTATAAGCCTTTAGGTAAATAAAATTTGTACCACCCTAGTGCCACAGTTTTAACAATGTTTTGCATTGCAGCTCTTTCAGTGTAGCCATAGGACAGAATGACTTTCTCAATACGCTGACTGTGAACCATTGGAAAGTCTCAGGATGGCACCCTAATTTCCATGATTCCAAATGAATCATTTTTGTTATTCAAAAAATATGCACCAGAAAAAAGAAAATACTTTTTCTCTCTATGAATTTATTCTGACAAAGTGATCCAGTTGTAATGTTCTCTTACTATTTCTGAAATCTGGAAATGTCCCAAAATATGCAAAGGCAATCACATGAAATACAAAAACCACAGGCACACATTTGTCTTGCTTTATCCATAAGAATCTGTCACTGAACAAAGGAATCAGGAAAAAACTGAAAACCCACTATGCTGAAAGAAAAAATGTTGATGCAGACACACAAACCAATAAAAGCAAGGAAGTTCTGAATCCAGGTCACTGCGGAGTCCTAAACACAGGCCTATTGTGTTTTGATGCAGCAGTAGCCCATATGGTCTTCCATTAGAGGGTCTCAAAGCAGTGGGCCACGTTACCATACCATATGTGCTGATTGGAACAACTGTGATGATTTATGTTAGCACGCGTAAGGATTTTTTCCCTTCCCATTTTATTTCTTATTCTTGTTCCGTTAGTAGAAGCCTAAGAATGAACAACCTTGTCATTATGGGTTTCCAGCACTAATATTAAATTTGTCTCTGATAAAAACTGAGCAAAATTATTCTAAGGCCAACAGTGCAAGAATATGTGCTTAAAAGTGAGGTGTCTAACCTGGAACTACATGTTTCCACCAAATAAAAGATCCCAGTTTCTACTTTGGCTTCACACTGCTTCTAATCAATTCCCTGCTAGGAAGCAACAAAAAGGCAATGGCCAAAAATGAACCCGATGGAAATCTACCTCTCAGAAACTGAGCTTCGCAATGCACATTTGTTTCACAATTTCCCCTTTTAAAACAAAGCAACTGAAAAGAAAATCAAACTAACATTAAAAACTATATCAATGAATAAAAAATTTTGCTTTCTGCAAGCAAGAAATAGTAATGTAGCTGAACGAAATAAGCCAGTATCATCTCTCGTTTCCTCAGGAGTACAAACCAGAGCTATCCCTGATTTTGCTACCATGGGTCAGTTTTGTGTATAAAAATCACCACAAAACACCCAACAAATGTGCCATTGAGTCCTACATCCTGTTCTGGTGAGCACTTCAAACATCAAGGAAAGATCATAAAAAGGACAAAACAGCCCAGTAACAGAGGAGCAGATTTCTTTTTCCTTTCCGTGCTGTTATAGCTCTACTACCCCACCCCACCAAATGTCTTTGTCAAGTGTAGGAACTGCTAGATGAGGATGCAGGTCATTATTTACAGACTAAACCAGCTGAATAACTAATTTAGCTGACAATTGTGGAGTTTCCATATTTGTAAAATGTAAAGAAAAAAAAGGCTTAGAGGAGATTTCAACAGCACAAAAACAGGAGGTACTCAACCCCTTATAAAATCTTGGGCAACTGCCAACCAGCCATAACAATTGCTGTCCTTCAACTCAGTATAATCCTCTGACTCAATTTTCCCTACACTTTTTCCTGGATCTCAGAGGAAAATTAGGTGCTCCAATGTCAGATGGTGTTCTAAGGTGTTGATCTAGATTGAGGTAACACACCCAGTTGTATGTCCATTTCTGGGTACAGGTGTATATGGACTTTGTGTACACCCACTCTGGCATAATATATGTAAGGTACTGGTAGCTTCACAGATTACTTCTTTATCATCAGCACATTTTGTGATTACCCATATGCAATAGAAATTAAATCAGAAATTAAATAAGCTGTTCTTATCTTTTACAGAATTGGATAGCTAAAGCAACAGAAGTCCTTGCCTAAAAGCCAACTGCAAGGAAGGCCCACAAAATGAACTCAAGGAAATTCATGGGGGCATCTGTAGAGCCAGGTGAACTGAAGCTGAGCAAAGCAGACAGATCGCAATCAAAGAAAGAGGATAAAACCGGAAAAAAACTGGTCGCCCAGGCATGTAGGCAGGAAGAAGTGGTCAAGGTCAAAGCACTGGCTAGAAAGTCAGCCTGCTTACCAGAAGCAAAGAAGCAGCCTTGCCTCATCTAGCGAAATCACTTCATTTGCCTTCCATGTAAATAATGTCGTTCCACCAAGTACCGCTGTACTTACCAACTACTGCTCTGAGCAAAAACTTTCATAAGTTGTGTTTTGAGTTGTTTAAATCTTAACCATATGGTCTTCAAAGTGCCAGATCTCAGGAAGCACAAAGCTCTGTTTGGGGAAAGTAAAGGAGAGGGCCAGATGAGTATAATGAACTCAACAGAAATAGCAGAGCAAGGCTCCATGACTCATTGAGGAAGTCCTTGATTTGGCTACCAAATGGGTAGGGTCAGTTCAGCCACAAAATACTTCTTTCATCCATTTTCATATTATGACAAAATGTCTCGTAGGCAGACCTAAACAACTCCATTTTATGAGTTCTTAAAACACAGTCAAATGTCATGCAGGAGTTGATGAACTTGCAAAAGAACAGCAGTAATTGACCTGATAAAAAAAATCTTTTTTTTTACCCCTTTTTATTTGATCTTAATCATTCTGTGCTATAGTCGGTCAGTAAACACAGGATTGGAAGATAAATAAATGCATCCTGGCAGTTGTCTCAGCTGCCACTGCAGTGCTTTCTGACACATAATTAGAAAACAAATGGCAGATTAGCTTAATAATATTCATTAACATCTAATGAAACCAAGAGTGTTTCCTGTTCAAAGCATGTTGGGCTGTTAGTTGAATTTAAGTAAATTCTGTATTTCCACCCTTTAGCTATGAGAAGAAGACTGGGGGATGGGACAGAGAAAGCATGCATTTAACCCTTTCTCGGCCATGTTATGAATTGATGTTTTTTCCCCAAGTCTTTCTCCTAGTCCTCAGGAAAGGAATGGTTAACAGAAAAGCAGGGCCTCCTTTCAGGCAGTGTTGTTTTTCTGCGCCCCCTCCCTTTTTTTTTTTTCAAATTATCCTAAGTAAGGATTTTAATGATATTCAGAAATCATAGCTGTCTTGCTGAATCGCTGTAGGACTGACCTCCCTTGACAGTTCTTAAATTATTCAGCTATCAAGGGCCTGCTAAACATTAAATTAAGCATCCTCTCTCCCCTGTCCTAAACCATTAAGTTATGCAAATGCACAGATAATGGGGCATATGACAGCTGGAGGCATTAATCAGGCAGCTCTGTCTCTGGGCTGTTGTTATGTAGAAACCGCATCTGCCAACAGACAGAAGAGACACAATTAGATCTCACTTAATGGAATGAGAAGAAACTACTGAGCTCTCTACACTCCTGTTAGGTTGTAGACCTGGGAGGGAATAAGACACTTGGGAAATCTTGCTTGCTCTCTGTTTCTCTCACTCTCCTTTTTTTTTTTATACCTGTTCTTCCAATTGAAATGAAAAATTACCTGTAATTGTTATCATTTGCAAACAAAGCCTGTCAGAAGACCCACCCGCTGTTTACAATGGATATTTTTCTTGTTCCCTGCTAAGGTTCTTTGGGGAATTTTCCTTCATTTGTTTTTTTAACTAATGCTCTGTCTTTGGAGGTGGGAAGGAAGCAAACACATCTCCCTTTACACCATTGGAATTACTGCTTTAAAAATGAACTTGCATGCTCTATCATAGTGAAGAAGCATATTGCTGAGGCACAAGTTGGTTTGCTATTTGTACATACATAATGATTTCTTTCCTACTTCTTGCTAATTACTGAAGACAAGTGTTTGCACGCAGACTCTTCTCTCCTGTCATCTTTAGCACATTTCTCCCCTCTAATGAGGAAGGGTGGCCAGAAATTTTGGGGTGCCCTACAAATTTCCTAAAAAGGTTTAGAAAACAATCTGAATAATTTAGTGCAGCTTACTTCAAGAGTGGCTGTAAAAATTCTTGTTGTTCAAAAATCTAAGTGGTGATGGAAGATAGAGTTAAAACACTAAGCTGGGGTAAGAATGCAAACATGAGGCATTGTGTTGCAGATGAGCCTTTTTCCTATATAGACTGATCCCATGTCCTCTGCTGAAATTTCTGAAAGCCTTCATTAATTAATAAAGTATCTGTTAGAATTTTCTTATCACAAAGTTATTCTTTCACCCGTGGTAAACATTCCCCTTCTCCCTGAAAGAATACCTACTAAAATTACTTCATTAAATCCTTTAGACAGAATCTTTGATATAGATATTTTTCTGTGCAAAGGCTGGGCTTTTAATTCAGCTTATACATTAACTTGTTTAATAAAAGCAAAGAAAATCAATCTCATCTGGTACCAAATTTGATTTTTGGAAAGCAATGACTTTTGTCCTGGCCGCTATGTTAAGATGACAATGTGTGTGAAGTAGTGGAGCATATTAGTGAGCATACATGAGTTTATATATTGCTACTCAAATAAGCCCCATATGTGCTACAGGCAGTTAGTAGTACAGATCTTCTTTTGCCCAGCTGTCGTGATCACATCTCCTGCCAAAGGTTTCACAATCCAAACTGACATCTAAACATATTCGTTGAGCCTTTAAAATTGATCTCTACCCACACACATAAAATAGTCACCACTTCTGTCACCACTGAAAGCCTGAGACCTGATGAGCTTAGCTGTCACCTACAGGTGAGCAACACTAGAACCCGATCTCTAGGGGAGGAGAACAAAACGCAGAGGCCCAAAATACTAGGTCTTCCTCAGCCATCCACATTGAAAAAAAAAAGAAGTACTAGGATGAACATCTTAGATGCTTACAGCTGCCAGATTTCCACATTTAGAGGAAGCAGGAATGGTAGGAAATATAAGCTGTTTCTATTATTTCTGTGACTGTGCCTCTGACAGGCAGCTGGAGATCCAAGACCTTAAGAAGGTAGATTATAATGCAGTATTAAAGTAATGACGTGGGTTTTCTAATGACTTTCAGTTAGTTTTGCCTTCCTGTGTTCATATTATTGCAGGTGTACTGGGAATCTGGCTCAATGCATATACGTCATTCCTATCCCCGCCTTTCAGGCACAGGACAACTTTTGCTAATGCTCCAACAATACTGAAGGTAGGAAAATGGAAGCCAAGCATAACATAACACCTCCAAATCTTCATTTCATTTCAACTTTTGAGAAAGATGATGTTTCAGACACAACTTCAGCTGCACGGATTTGGTGATGTGTTTGTTCCCAATTATCATATTGACACAGCTATAATTTCTCTTGCTTCCAAGGTGCTCCTAGAGCTCTGGAATACAAAGCTCTTCAAAAAACTTCCCAACACCAAAGATGACATGCAAGCTGTGTACCACTTTCTTCACTATGGAGGTGTTGGATGGCTTCTGATTTGGGTCAATAAATCTTCACTGGCATGTTTTACTTTGAAAAAAAGTGATATGTGAATAACATCATACCTTTTCTGTAAGTCGAGAAGTATTGTAGCAAATCAGCAATATATTCTATGTGTATGAATTGCATAGATTCCTGAAACCTGCACTGGAGGGGATGGGACAGATGCAGACAATCAAACCCACTAGTTTTTCCATATTGTATACTTTGTGGCATTTGCCTACTTTCTAGTGCCAATTCTGAAATTGCACTGGCTTTGAAGCAGTCATCCATTAACAGTAAATGCATTTATTTGTCAAGTTCCTTTATGCCAATGCATACTAGGGTTTTTTTAACCCTTCATCAGTTTTTTAGCTATATTTTTCAGAAAAAGAAGCTAAATAGAGGTATCTAACCAATCTCAGTGCTTTTTCTGGGCTAGAACAAGACACATTTGTCATTGTAATTAAATGCCTCTTTTAAAATGCCTAAATAAGGCATATGTAGAGAGTAGTTACTACCATTCAGAAATCTGTCTAAAGTAATCTTGGCCTATGATACTGCTTACAGTCTGACATAATATTTAAACTACAAACTTATAATAAGGTATTCTTTTTTCTGGTAACTGGTTACATGTTATTTAATATTTTGACCAATGTATGTGGGAATAATTCCCTGGGTGAACTCCATGTAGAATATTAACTGCTCAAAGATGTATGTATATTGCATTATATTAGCAAAGTACTAAGCAGACCAAGACATAAAATATTTCATGAGGCAAATATTTCATACATACTGGCACCATACTGAAGCTAGAGAGCATGGCATATGCCTTTGTTTTGTAAGGAAGTTCATGCACATTACACATTATTATTGGTGCTGTTCATAATGGTAATTATCAACATTAAACAAAATAAAATATTAGAAAGGAGTAAAGGTAAAGACAGACATTCAATAATCACTTTCATGTTCATTCGTCCCTGACAGAGTTGTAACCATGCAGTGCTCTCAGACTGCTTCAGAAAGGAGTGTGATAGTCTTACCTTTACAGTCTCTCTTAGAGAAGAGTATGCGTTCAGCAAGACTTCCTTAAGTGAGACTAGACAGTGAAGAGAGTTACACCGAAATTGTTGACTTGATTTGTGGAGCAGCTATCCCAATTTTGTTCATGAAAGCTTGCCCTCAAATATTATTTTAAATTGTTTTCTGTTGATAAGCACCAGTAAAATAAAGTCTTCTGCCAACATCTGTGAACATTTGGCATTTTTAATATTTAATATCCAAAAGAAAGTTGTATGCCATCTTCTTATCTTCGTATGTGTTTTATACTGTGTATTTAGGCACATTTATTTTGAGAAGAATTAAAAATGTAAAATACTTAAAATGTGCAAGCGATTATAGTTCTTTACTGAGTTTCTAATTTTGAAAACAGAATTTGCAGTATGTAGTTTGCCTTGAATTTGCAAGTGCTTTTTCATATACGCTGAGTGGTGTTCTATATCAAGCTAGGACGGAATATGTAGATTACTTGTTGAATGTAACTTCATTACAGAAGACACAATTCCTATTATGCAGTACAGTGATACTATTTGTGTCTCTCTATTACACTGTAATGACTAGAATATTGTTTATATTAGCTTCTCTTTCAGATACAATTTTTTCCTTATTTATTGCCTGTGGCAGAGTCCAGGTTGTGGTGGTTCTCTGAGATTTAGTGCTTCCTTTCAGAAATTCAAACTTATCTGTAAATAACCCTCTCTCACAGCTTTGCCACTAATTTTCATGACATCAGGACTGGACCCAGTGTAATAATTTACAGTAAAATTACATTGGTTTAGCCTACTAAGGCAGTAAACAACTTCTTTCACCACTGTATTGTAGGAAACAGTCACAAGCATGGAATAATTAAGGTTTGCTTTGTAATTTATGTCATATGTATCAGCAGAATTACTATTTTAGTCTTCTATGATAACATTATTTCTGATTCTAGCTGGTTTTACTTTCAGGTTCCTAAGCATAGCTGGATACTGCTTTCTCTGATGCTTTCCTTGATTGCTTTGACTGATTACCTTCTTCACTGTTCAGTACAACTTCTTTCTCAAAATATAGGAACTGTCTCTGTGTCTCTACTCATTTCATATGCTTTCAGGCCTGGAACATGATACTTGTCAAGCTAAGCTCATTTTCTATTGCAGAATATTTGATAAACGTCAACATTTCATACAGGTTCCTATCTCTATTAGTAATCACTGCTGTATTTGTTTTTATTGTTCTGAAAGGAAATACATGTTTTTGCCAGTTTTGCTCACATCATCTGTCTGTGGCTGCTATTAGACTTTATTTCATGCTGCCCAGATATTGTATTTTCTTTTCAGGTTTGTTTTTAGCTTGGTCTTACAAAATGTCAGTGGTTGAAATCCTGGTCCCTGAACACTTTTGTCTATGTTTTGATGAAAGCTTTTCTCACTGTCAGTTATCAGTTCACTTGAATTTGCCTTGCCACAGATCCACACTGTCTTCACCTTTACACCTTCTGTCAAGGAGCGTATTTCCAAAGCAGTAGGGACTGGCCTTCTTCCTCTGTTCACCCACCTTTGGGACTCAGCCCTCACCTGAGTACTTGTGTTCTGCCTGCTCCCAAAAGCATCCAAAGTCCAAGCAGATCCACAGTTCATTGTCCAACACAAGACAATATTGGATGGTCCCCGGTTCAGACAGGAAGAACAAAATTGCCGCCACTTGTGCCCAGGTCTGTGTATAGAGGCAAATATTGCCTGCAGGTTTGCCTCAAGACTTTCACAATGTCAGTGCTGAATTCCCATCACATCAACAGCCGCATCCTTCTCAAAACTGCATCATGCTGTTTCTGACCCTTCTGCTTCCCTCAGTCATCAGTTGACAGCAATTAGTGCCAGTTTTCCATGTACTGGCAATCCTCCATCAGTCATTCAGATCAAACCCAACAGATCAATCAAGACCAACCACTACCTGTAATCAGGGAAGAAATTTGGCCCTGTAGTTAACAAAGCTTCACTATACGTAATTTCCACAGTGAAAAGTGAGTTCTTCACATCTTCTACAGAATATCACTACTTTGTGTCTTTTGTACCACTCATGCTGCGCTGCAGTGAGAACTCTTCCCCTGCCATCCAGGGCTGCAGGGGATTTTTAAGACAGCCTGTTGTTTTACTCGTGTATGTAAGAATAACTTAAGTAAGTGCCATTTTCTAGGATGTGATCTCTGTGCCTTTTTGCAGTTGGAGTGTGAACTTATTCAGAATCATTTTCAGGGTCTCCAGCTTTTCTATGAAACTTTTACAAAATTGTTAAACCATCCAGTGGTCGTTCACTTTCTATTTTCACCTGTCTGATTGATTTTTATAAAGCCCCAGGCTAAAGCAGATTTGCAGCAAAAGCAAACTGGGTCACATCATTTATTTCGCTCACTTCCTCAAGACCACTTACTGGTTTCCTTCCTCAGATTGTTTTATTTCTAATCATATTAGAGGTTGGGATTTTCTCCCCCTTTTTTTAACCTATGTTCTCTAATCACAGCAACCTGTATAGCTATGCATTATATATACAGAGATATAAGATATTAATATAATAAGACATATAATGTATATGAGATAAAATATACCTTATTTATATTTTGGATAAGATGTATCATATATATACTTATGTATACAAGATACATTTTATATCTTGACACCCAAGATAATTATAGATATCAGCACTTTTCGGGTGGAGAGAAGTTGAACTCCAAGCCCTCAGGCCTCCCTAAGTCCTGAGGCATACTGACAATTATAATAAACCATGGTTTGTTTTGCCATATTACTTAATTAATCCAGTGGCTCGAGAATTGCATTCTTCTTTCACTGGATATTAAACCAACTTGTCAACTGTAATTGCAGAGCTCCTTTTTCCCTCTTTATTGTGTTCAGACCAGTTCTACTGAGTCTATCTTTTCCTTGTATTTTATCTCTTTATTTCAGTCATTTTTAGTCTAAAGGAAATGCATGGTATAAAGGGCTGAAATAAAAAAAAAATTGTCCAGCAACTTTATGAAATAATAAATGTAATTCATACAGAAACTTAAATAATATTTCTAAATATTTTTATTAAAGGTATTATAAACATATATGTAGAAGTGTAATAAAAGTCATCCACTTACACAATAGCATATAGTCTGATGTGTTATATGGATAATTTTAACATATCAGTAATAGATAACTTCAAATGTTAAATAAATTCCCACTCATTGGTGTTAAAGATATGTCAGTCTGTTAAAATGGGCTCAAAGCGCAACTCTGTCATATTCACAGGAAAACGAGTACTTCTCAGGAATATCAGTACTTGCAAAACCGCTTCTTTGTCTGTGCATGAGCACACAAAGTTCCTTTTAAAAAAGGTAAGTGCATAGCTTTCTTGTCTTCATTTAATTTTGCTTTCCCTCTTCTATTGACACTGAAGAGGAAAATATATGCAGAAGGTGATACAAAGAAAACATGAGCAATGCAGTAACGAAATAAGGTAAATGAATAACATTTCTCCCTCAGCACTTAAACCACAGGGAGAACTCTCTGACTGTGATATTCCTGCCCTTCTGAGAGACATGACCTTTCTGTCATCATTTGTGGTGTTTTGCCTATCAAATATGCCAGAATTGAGGGCTGTAAGCAGCCCCCTTACAGTCAAGAGAAGTTCAGCCTTTATCATAACTGGGAGTGAGATCAAGCCCAAATGAACAAGCAGACCTATAGCCACACAGTTTTGCCAGCTAGAGACTGTAAATGATCCTCAGCTTTTCCTGTCATTTTCACAGAAGGGTCCCCATTCTCATTTCTTCTTGAAAGATGTAGTCCTCACATGTCTTTTCTCTGTAAGTCTCTATCTGTCTGGAGTTTTACACCAGTAAAGTTTTGTTCATTTCCCAGGGAGCTGAAACCTAAAAACTACTGAATCAATGCTAACACATGTGATCTGCTCTTCTTTATCTCTCTGCACATTTGTTTTTATTATTTTCTCAGGCGTATTTAGTGTTGCAGTCTCTGTGTGGAGTATTATATTTTTTAAATAATGCAATATTGCTGACAGGGTTTGCATGATGGAATCATTGATATTGATGTGACAGCCTTGATGTCTCTCTGCTTATTATTATGAAGTATGTCTGCTGTGATGCAGAAAGCAGTATTCTTGATCCCCTCTTCACTCTACATGATTAGTTGTGCTGCCCTAAAACAAAATCTTAATTCACTCTGAACAGTGACAGTGATCTTGACAATCATTAACGCTCATCCTCGGTGTGAAATCCATTCACAGACTTTTCCTTTCATTCCCATTTTTATGAGGCAATAATCCCGTCCAGGTGGATACCTCCAGCGCACGCTTGAATCATCTGTCACCCAGATGAACTGCAGGCACGGTACCCCAGCAGTGTAGAGTGAGCGTGCCTCCATGAGGCACTAGAGGATTCTGGCAGGGAGGAGAAACAGAGACTCAAGCATCAGTAAAAGGGGAGAGTACTGTAAACTGAAGTGCTAGTGTTATCCAAGGTGAGTTTTCTTAGCATTTCTCAGGTGCTGCGTACTCTGCTACAGCTCAGAGTTGTCGCATCTAGTGAAAGAAATTTCCTTCTGTCTCAGGCCAGATCCTCTGGGAGTAGTACAGTTGTCTTTTGGGAGCGGTTGTGATCCTGACCCCTGTGAAAAAGCCCTTCCACCCAGGAAAGAGCATGAGAAGGCAACAGATGCTAACCAGGAGAGGAGTGACAGGCACTGGACTAATAGCCCAGAATAAAGGGTTCTGCATCTTCTTATGCATCTTCTGAGCCATCTAGTCCCACCACCTCTTCCAACAGCACTGGTCTTCATTTAATACTTTCACTTCAGCCATCTCAGCCTTTGAATGCTATTCATTTCCTTGGGTGTGCAAACAGGATGAAATTCTTAAGCGACTTATGCAGCTGGAATCCCTACGACTGTCTTGACAACTGCTTAAAGAACAAACAGAAAGAGTCTGAGGCTGTCCTTGCTAGCTTCCAAAGATGATGAACTATGCCATACACACAGTTCCTGCACAAGAAGTTATAATAAATCAGGCTAGTAGCCTTATGTCTGAAGAAGACTGTCTCAGCCTGAGAGAGCAAATATCATTTCAATGCCAAGATTTTAAGCTATGTTTCAAAGTTACTGCCAGTGAATAAGCTGCTGCACTCCATTCCCAGCCTCCCAGTTCAAAAAATAAATTACAAATGCATGTACCTAACTGAGTTTTAGAACAAATTAAAATGAGTTTATGGGCAGAATTTTCTTTTTCCACCTGAAAGAAGGATCCCCTTCCACTCTGCAGACCTCTAATGCACATCGTACACCCAGAACACAGAATCTAAAAATGAACCTCCATGCATTTCTCTTCCATTCTGTGACAAATTCATACTCCTGAAACAAATTTAACCTGCTTTAGTAAAACCTTCTTTTCTGCTACAGGGCTATGGGATTAGTGGCCACAGAAACACAGAGCTAGGAAGGAAGGCTACATCGTAAGAGTTAGGAGAGTCGCAGTGCCTAGCCATTGTAGACTTCACTGCAGTGGCCTAGCCACTAGCTGCGTCTACAATTACATTTTCTTAAAATTTCCCATTGGTGCAATGGTCTTCTTGTAGCTCTGCCTGCTTGTCAATGGCAAGGTGTTTTGAGCTACTCAGAACTACCCAGCTGACTAAAATTCCAGAAGTTTGTGCTGTGCAAATTACTACTACCAGCAAAGATCTATTGCAGAGCCGGCATGGCAGTCACATCATTTTAGGAAAGGGACAGTAGAGAGGAGAGCATTGCCTCTGCCCCACAGCCCAGGTTGCTCTTCCCAGACTGCCTGAGAGCTCCTTTTGGTACCTATTTTAAAGCTCCGGCTATGCACTGTTCCAGTAACAATAGTTACTAAATAGCTCAACAGACCCACCTGGGTTGTGCCCATCAGTTTACAGTAAAAATTGTTGTTATTTAAGGAACTGATGTCGCTAGAATACAATGAGTTTCTCTACACCGAAAGACTTTTCTTTTAATTTGTTTTGCCAATCTAAAAGTCACACAGATGCTGCATATGTGTAGTCTGAACACATACTTCCATTAAACACCTGGTTTGCATGTTCTTTTTAATAGCGTGGAAGTTACCCATGTTTCAGGAGGTTTTAAATGTCCAGTAAAATACTCCTTTATTTTATTTCTGTATAATTCCTGTTACTATGAATTACATGTGGAAGTAAGACAGCTCTTTGCTGCAGCTTTGAAATGTTGCGTATGTAGTTACAGTTCTTAACAACATGAAGAAGGCTGGGTGATTCTGGGTCTGAGAGAAGGGTACAAAACCATCCACTTCTAGATATCAATCCAATTCTGGATAGAATACAGAGTAGTACTGGCCAATTTACTCAACTCACCATCCCCTCAACTTAATTGCACTTTAAAGTATTAATTCCTAGTATTATGGAATTACTTTTGCACATTTTTAGTCTACCAAAAGCTAAGGACTAATTGGTATTTTCATTTTAAGACGTTATAAGTAGGTACAAAACACAAAAGCAGTGTTACAATGACAAGGTAGCCAACTTGGTAAAACCCACATGGCTAACTACTACTGCTCAGTTGTTCATCCCCATTATCACTTTGTTGCCTTATCATACCCAGCTCCTTCCTACCATCTTTAAGTCAGATAGCATGCATTTTTAGATGGTTTTATTTTCTTTACTATATAATTGTAATGGAAAGTCCACCTTCTGGCTCTTTGACGGCCAGTGTAGGCAGACCCAGTTCACCTCTCAGCAAGCAGGAAATCATATCAGCAATCAGACAAATGAGCAGATTTTCAATCTCAGCAGACAGAGCCTAAGTGTACAAGGAAAATGAATTCTGGAGAGGCTTCTTCAGAGCTATGATTGACTCACATTGGCAAGGCCAAGCACATTGTTGTTCTTGTGCTATAGAGAAAGAGGACTTCAGTCTCTCAGCTGTCAACCAGCCAACACATTTTACCAGCTCTACTTTTGCTGCAAACTAGAAAAGACTGTAAAGATGTTGCAGTCATTATTTGATAATTTTTTATGCCAAGAAATTTTGAAAGAAAATAGTTTTAAAAATCAATCTCTATCATGTCTGTTTGCTAAGAGTTCTCAAACAAGAGAAAGCACTGCAAAACACTATAAGCACGTGCCAAAGCATATTATATTTAAAAAACAAGAGAATAAAAAACAAGTGCATCTTACTCCAAACAGCAGTGGTGCAATCTGCAGCAAGAGACAACACAACTTTCATATGATTGAATGTAATATTTTCTACTGGCAAAGCACCTCAATGTCAGCTATAGGCACAGGCAGCAAGGGAAGACTGTCCATGATATCACTTCCAGTAGCAGCAATTAGTAAAAGGAAAAGGGGGAACGGTTTCTCACTGAGCAATGTTAAGTGGCAATTTAGAAAGCAATACGGCATGTGATAACAATGTCATTTTTAATCGCACATAATACTTGTAAATCACCAGCTGTATGCATTCTAAACGTTTCTTGTCTGAAGCTTAGATTTCAAACAGTTCTAGTGGGGGAAGACAAAAGACATCTGATCTCTCCTTCTAACCCTGTCATATTAACCAAGTCTTTGTCTCCCTCCTGTGTTCACAGCCTATAGTTAACACGAATTTGAGAGAAACGTGAATAAAGACCTTTTCAAATATTTACAGGCAGTGTTTTAAGCTCTTTACTTCAAGTCATATGCAAAAGACCATGAATACTTCTTAGAATAGTAAATACTTCCCAGATAAAGAATAGTTCACATCTGATAAAAGCAGGTCAGAAAAAAATGCAACGTTGAGTGAACAAAATCAATGTAGTCCCTCTGTGATTCATGACTGATTCTTTTCCACTGCTAAAATACTGTATCTAACATTTCTTGGTAATCTGTAATACAGTATTTTGCAAAAACTTATCCAAGACCTCTAAACCTTTCTTTTAACTCCCAGACTGCTGAATTTACATGATCTCATCAAGAAATGACTTTCAAAACCATTAACCTCAGAACGGGGAGGAATTATGAATGCACAGATGAAACATACCATTAAAACTTAAACTAATCAATTATTAAATTCTGCAATATCTTAGTAAAGTTGCCTGTTTTTATTTCCAAAGGGGATAAATGGAGCTACGGTGGATATGTCATACATTTTTGATACACATACACATCTATGCCTCAAGTAGCATGAGACTCCTTTAAAAGAAAGATATTAGTACATGGGAAAAACCCTAAAATGCATCACATAAAACCTACCTTTTTGTTTTTCACTTATTTTCCTTTCTTTTTTATTTTCAATGGCCAAGACAACTGTCTATGTGAAATGCTTAGTATGCAATTTGTTGCTATATTTTAAGTTTTCTGTCGCTGAATGTGTTCCCCTTTTTAAAGGAATCTGTAGGGCAGAGCCTTTCTCTTTCTCAGTAAGGGAACAAATTTCCTGTTTAAATCAACTCACATTCCATGGAAGGCACAGCACCTGACACATAAACATTTTGAACCTCTAGGATATGAGAAAAAGTGTTTCCAAAGAATATACATATACAAAACATCAGAATTTTGTATGAACTTTTAGAAATTTGTAGAAGAATGTTCCAAATATTTCCAACAAGAAAAATGACACACAGAGACATCTACTATGCATTCATTTGGGAGGGGTGAGAGGGGTCGGCCGGGGAAAGCATTGACCATTTTAATCAAATGGAAGTCTGGAATAAACCAACAATATTTCAGCTTAGTTACATGTGGCTTACTTGCTATGAGACCATCCTGTTAGCAGCAGCTTGTAATCTTCCATTTCTCTTTACTGCTAGCTGTCTGTACCTTTCCCAAAAGAAAATGAAAACCTTAGGCCAAATCTTTTTCTCATATAGCCACTTGCACCTGGAAGTCAGGCCTGGTACATTCCTTTCAATAAACTGAGGTAGATAATGCAATCCTAGCAGTATTTTAAAGCATAAAAACCCACTTTTAAAACCAAAATAATATCTTTTGTAGCCCTTTTGTAGAGGTTGGATGTATTTGATATCATTTCTTTTCCCACTTCCTTCCTTCCCAACAGGTCACAAGAATCTTCCAGCTAATTCTTGCTTTGGTTTGGTAAAATAAGTAGGAATTGGGTAACAAGGTGTTTAGGCCAAGAACCTTTTAATTTCGCCTTCAGTCTCCAAATAATTTGATATTACATAGCCAATGATTATCTAAAACAGTTTACACACTCTTACTATTATTGTGAGTGACTTGGAGGACATTAAATCATTATAAAGTTTTTGAGGATTGTACCCTAAAATGCTGCCTGATGCTTATGTTTTTGAGACAACAGAGGGGTCAAAACCTTTCTACTTTTTCTCTCAGTTGCTCTGAAAGAAAATATTAGCAGTTCTCAAACCCTTCCATGCTTTCAGTTATGGGAATTCTCTTCAACCTTCAGTGGGGATTTCGCTTAAGTGTTGAAGTAGTTAGCCCACAGTGCAATAGTCTCCGATAGGAACATTACTGAAAATGAGTTTTGAAATGGCAGTAATATTGGTGCTTTGTTTGGCATTAGATGCTGCATGAATTCAGCTGCAGTTAGCCAGGCCAAGCTTTCAATTACTGCAGACACCATAGAGGAAAGAGGACCAGCATGTGGGCAGTAATTTTCATTGTTTGTTTTACTCCTGTATCCTTTGATAGCCAGCTGGTGATGGATGGGATGCAGTGGAATGATGCAGCCTCCCTTTTCTGAAAGCTGTTTTGTACAGCAATCCAGATACTAATAAAACCCTGAGAAATCCACCATTCTTACAAACTGCTAAAGTGATATGACTGTTATATGCTGATAATGATAAATTGAAGGAGTAATTGGCAATAATTTATTACCCTTTTCCTTGAAAGAAAATTACTCATATGGCTAAATGCTACCAGTATATTATGAAAATGAAGTCATTCTCTTCCTGAGCCATTCTTCTTACAGCTAGAAGCCATGTCTGTTATTCTTGCATCTTTCCCTGCTGTCCAATTCTGAACTCCATGCAAAAAGGATCACTTTTTCTTTTCTTTTTGTGGCACACAGAATGCTATGATCCAGGCAAGGATTGCAAGATTTAAATCTTCTGGCAGATATAATAGCACCAAAATATTTTTGTAACCTTAGGAGATTAAAAGGAACTTTATAAAGCACATAATGATACAGTATAATTTCCTGAACAGGTCACTGATCCAATATAGTAGTGCAACAAACATCTTACTGAGAAAAGAAAGACTCTAAATTAATTAAAGAGGTAGAAAGAGAGAGTTATCTGAATAATTAAAAAGTCATCATTAGTTACACAAAGCAAGATTAGCATACAAGAGCTCATCTTGGGCTGCATCTCTGAAAACATATGAAAGATTACTTGTTTGGGATGAGAGGGAAATACATCAGATCACTGATCACTAGTCATCCAGTAGAACCATTCACCCCAACAAAATCTGGCTTTTGTCAAGTTCGTGATTGCAGAGATGTAATAAATACACAAATAGCATGGACTATCCTTCAAAGAGACAAAAGAAGGTTTGATGGTCACACATCTATTGACAGTGGCATGAGTTCCTGAGCATTCTTTTTTATAGGAAATGTTTAATTGCTCTTTATTGAGCAGAACCTTCCCTCCTGCTTGTAAAAGGAATTATTGCTTTTCCCCTCTGGTTCAGTCTGGGGAAGTTAATAGTCCCAGTTTCCTCTGGCAGCAGAGACAGTTAATGACTGGGAGACTATCATAAACAGGGTTTATTGCCCAAATTACAATCTAGTTCCTAACCAGCCTTCTCTGCTCAGATTGCCCTCCTGGCATTTTGGTGATTTTCTGACTTATTTTCTAGTTCACAAAGATAGTTTTCTGATATTTCAAAAGTTAATGTGCTTTTTTTTTAATAGTATTCACAATATATTGCTGCAAATTCTTAAGTGCATTGCAATATGCGTGTTTATCAGTTTCATGACACCAGTCAAAGTGCTTCTCAGCAAAGGTGATTCTTTGGTGTGCAGCAAACCCTATGTTCAATACTCAAAATAAACCAGTCCCTTCTCTGTCTTTGTGTTGTTCATCTCACTGTAATGTCTAAGTGTTATTATTAAGGCATATATGTAAGAGATATAAGTGTATATGCACATACCTGCAAATTTTTTAAGGTACAAAAAAAAAGGAATATAGTTCTGTATATTTAATAATCATTCTTACTATGACATTATAAATGCACATAGAAATTTGCCTTAAAAACACTACAATCCCTGCTTTATAGTGCTAACAAAGCAGTCTAATGTAATGACCAGGTGTAGCAGGTATTATGGTTATAACATACCACGGAATGAGGAGACTTAAAGAAGTTTTAAGATGGATTATCTGTAATTATTTAGCACTTTAGAAACAAGAGAAGTGTTATACAAAACAAGAATTAAAAATTGTGTTTCTTTGAAGTGGAGATTCAGGTAGGGATATTTTGGAACTACATACCTGAGAACTTCTTTGCTATTATGTTTCATAGTTACATTCCAGATCTTCTAAACAGATAGCTATGAAGCAGACACTAACTCAGAGTGAAATACAGCAGCAAGAAATGTAAATGCCAAATTCTTACCAGGACAAACAAATCAGTGAAAACACTGTATAAACTCAACCGGTATATCGTCACAGGTGATTGGCAGTAACAAAACTCTGCCAAGGTCCCAGGCTGGAAATGTGACCAAGACTCACCATGAATTCCAAATGCCATTATTGCCTTTGTATTCAACAAGCCTCAAAAATTCTGCATCATTTAAAAAAGCCAGGATACACAGAAAATTATCTCAAATTCATTGGAAGTGGGAGAAAACAGTGATTCTTTTTAAATGTACCACCCACTCCCTAAGCCTCTCTAGCATCCGCATACTTCCAGTTCTGTCAGGCCACTTCCCTGATGCTGCCCTCAACAATTCAGACTGGTGATCTTTCAAATGTAAGAGTATTGTATAAAGCATAATTTTTATATATTAAGTTCATATTTTTATATTCTAAATATAAATAGGTAGGGATATAGTCTGTATTTTAATTGCTCCTTGAACATAATGAAGCATCTAAAAAGCATTTGGCTATTGAAGGAAGAAAAAAAATATTTGGGGTACAGATAACCTCTAGTTTGGTTATAGTTAAGGATTCATATAAAAGTGTACATATATACAAGTATCCATGCCTTTATAAGAGATGTTGCAAGAGGCACAATAAAAACATTGTGAACCACAGGATGATTTATTGGAATGATCAATTAATATTTATAGAGCACTTCAATATCATGGGCTACAGCATGCTGCAGGAGTGAATTAGAAATCGACAGTAGCAAGAGACACAGGACTGAGTAATGAGAAGATAAAAGATGAGTCTTCCAATGGTTGCTTATTTTTAGCTATTATGATGAGTAGCATTGTTAAAAATAAATAGAGTATTCCTAAAAGGCATAGAGTGCTTTGAAGTACAGAATTTTGTTTAAGTCCAGTTTCAGCCTTGCTTTATTCTTCCCTCATTGTGTCAGTAGTATCTCCCTCTCAGAAATTCATTTCTTAAAGAGTGAGATACAGAATAATAATGCAAAAGACCACAGCTGATGACAAATCCCTTAACATTTTTATTTTGTGTTATTACAGTGATATACAACAGGTTATTTCCAGAGTCAGGTACCATGCCCTTTAGGGACAACAGTACATGTACAGATTCTTCAGGAGAGCTGCCCCACTCCCCGATTTCTGCCCCAGAACTGGAGGCTCTTCCACAACATCAGCAACAGCTGCACCCTGAACACCCTACAACAGTTACATCAATCTGTGAGAGAAGAAGCAGTTGCACTTGAAATTAGCCCTGCTGAGCAGCACCACTTTCAAGGGAGCTCTCCTTCTAATAAAAGCCAACAGACATTAAATTTGTGGCTGTGTGGCTTCAGCAATCAAGTGCTATCATTTCATGTTGACAGGAGAGAAAGGGATTAGTAGCCTCTTCAAAGAAAATCAAACAGACATCCCTAGAGTAGTACGTGAAAGTAAAATTGAGGGCTGGGTTGTTGCTTGCAGTAGTTGCTTGTTTCAACCATTCCAGCAGTGGGAACAAAAAAGGGACTTTGAGCCTGAACTAGAGCCTTGCAACAGCGACAGAGTGGCAGTTTAGTTTCTTCAGCATTCCTATGCCAACATGTCATCTTAAGACCCTCAGTCTTTATTTCAGCCTAAGTCCTCAGTGCCTTCTCCAAGTGACAGTGAAAGCCGTAGCCCTGCTCAGAGCAGCCATCATTTATTCAGAAGCCAAGGAGTACCAGCCATCATAAAAGCAAATAAAAGATGAGTCCCTGTGTCCTACAAATCTTACATTGAAAGAGAAATAACTGAGGAGTAAAACGAGCAATCTGTTCGTATAATAGAGAATCTAGGCTACAATGGCAAGGTTATGTTCCCTATGCTGATTGTATGTACCCCTCATGGTTCTGAAGGTGACTCTGGCCTTGCACCAGATGCTCCCTGTCACCCTGAGCGTGGTGCTCTGTTCACTTTTGCAGGTCCTCTTAGTACTAAGCCCAGTGCCAACAAGTAAATTTCCTACCTTCATTCTGCTCTTCGGCTAATTATTAGTATTTTCTGGGCAATACATGTATAGTAAACACCATTAGCAATGAAGGACTTGTATTTGGATTACAGGTGGATGATAGGATGATTTGGAAATCAGAGCCTAAGATGGGAAGGAGCATGGTACAAAGTGGGCACCTACAGAGTACCCCTTAGGACAAAACTGCACCCCAATTTTTCAGATCCCACTGTCTGAGCATAACACTCACTCATTCAGCCCCATCTTATGTCCTTATGTCTCCCCCACTCCCAAAAAATATACTGGCAATCCATGTATCTGCAATGCAGGCTTCTGATAAT
Source organism: Phalacrocorax aristotelis (assembly GCF_949628215.1). Lineage (NCBI taxonomy): Eukaryota > Metazoa > Chordata > Aves > Suliformes > Phalacrocoracidae > Phalacrocorax > Phalacrocorax aristotelis. The sequence continues at coordinate 40,727,678 of NC_134311.1, forward strand.
TCTTTCATGGTGCAAGCCTGTGAAACAGGATAACCTAAGACTGGGGGGGCTCACCTCTGCTTAAGGGGAGATTTCCCCTGGAGCAGCCTAGTGCCTTGCTACCTGCTCTGGCACCTGAGCTCCCTACTCTGGTCAGCAATCTGACACACTGACATTATGGTAAACTCAGTATCCCATAGACCTGTTCATGGGTTTTAGAAAGGCAGACTATATGCCACAAGCCCTACTTTGTACAGTTACTTTACACATACTTGTTAACGGGACATTTATTTTTCAAGTGAAACATGTCCAAAACAGATTAATCTGATCCCCCAGCCTCAAAGGTACCATGTACCATGAGGAGATAACTGGTTTTGAGTTCCAAGCACCAGATAAATTCCATTTATATCCTCTTATTCCCAAACCAAAAGGAGGTATATAGTTTAAAAAATAAGATATTACAAAGTACGCTTTAATGGGCTATTAACAGAGGCATAGTACAACTGTGTGGCAGACAGCCTTTACTTTCTATCACTGCATTAATGACCAATTAAGGAATCCCCTGAACTAGCTCATCTGCTGATAGAGTTAAGCTTTTAAACCATATTTTAGAAAACTTAGTTGTTATCCTGCAGCATATTGAAGAATACTGTGCAGCAGAAAAATCGATGCCAGCAGTAATAATAAGATAGTAAAGTCCACAGCCATCCACTCAGTTACACTTCAAGCAGTACTCAACACCACCTCAGGAAAATCAGATCTGGAGAATTAAACACTCCCTTGAAAGCAAATGATAGAAGCCGTGCAGCTGTGGGTAACAAGGGCACCACAGTGCAGACTCCTGGTGGGGGCTACCTGTTGTAAGTAAGGGACCAAAATAACTTTCAGTGAGTGCAGTAAAAGACACTGTCTTTCTCAAAGCCTTGCGTCACTGATTATGGCTGTCACCTTACGTCAATGACCATATGCTTAGCTTCAAGAGCCTGGGTGATTCCAGGGTATATGGCCAATTACTGCCCAGGTGGAAGGGCACAAGATGGGCATCACAGTTTAGATGTAGGACGTGAAGACTCACCCACCCACCTCTCCATAAAACAATGACAGCCGCAGCCACAAAAGGCCCTCAGCTGGCAAGCTGAGCTATCTGTCCTTTAGCCCCAACTAGCTTATCCCTAATTGTCACAGATTAAAAAAGAAAGAGGAAAACAAAAGGAAGAATTCATTTTTCAGTCCCTTTTAAAAGCAAAAGAATGATCAGGTCTTTTGCTCATGCCAAAAGTCCCACCACTAGGGCTTGCAGGGCTACAGACTTCTGCAGACTGGGTTTCTCAGAGGAGGTCCCTCAGCCTGCTGTGATGTGAGCCCTGGAGCCTTCAATCTTCCACACCATTTTGATCTACCTCCCTGCAAAGGGCAGATTCTCCAGGGATCTATGCCACCAAAGGCAACTGCCTACTAAACATGTGTAGGTTTGATTTCCAAAAGATTTATATCACAGCCAAGTTCAGTAGGGCACTTGAGCACTTTATTGCAAGGACTCTTCAACCTCCTGCCTCACAATACCAGAACTTCTCAGTTAAGTAGCACTGGTCATCTCTTCTTCCTCATTGCCAACAGATCTACCTTCTTTCTGGAACTCAGAAACAGACAAATTATTTCCCTGGATCTTTTTTTTTCCTGGAAGATCAGCTTGAGCCAGTTATTTAGGAGGGAAAATGTCTGCCTACAAATTTTAGCAAAAGTACAAGCTAATGAACATGCGCTCTTAAAATAGGAATTTTCAGGCAAGCTTGGAACTGGTGCTGTAACCGTTTCAGTTGTAACCACCACTGTTTTGTGGGGTGGTGGGAATGACTTCAGAGACACTTAAAGTATGTGTTTCCTGTGAATGGTTTCATTATTTAGCAGTAGACAGATACATGGAATATAAAACTATCCCATCCATGGGATATTCCCTCTACAAGGATCACTTCCTGAGTGCATTATAAAAGCAGACACCTGCTATTGGAATCAGTGGTTTGTCTGTGCTCTTCATCACACAGGGAGTTTGTGTGGCCATTAACTGACATTGCAAATGGAGTACACCTGCTACATGATACACAGTGCTCTCCCCGCCAGGGCCCAAGTGTCCACATTTTATAACATGCCAAACCTCAGCCAACTGAAAGGTAATGATTGAAAAGACAGACACTTTCTATTCTTGCCTTACCCTTGTCTCTGCTACTATTCCCAGATCCATCTCTCACTCCCTGAACTTCCCTTTCCCAGAACATTGTCTCAGTGTGAATCCAGACTACCTCTATCTTCAACATCTCTTATTGAATAGTATTTTTGTATCAGGGTGATAAAGCAGCGCACCACATTTTGTTATAAGCAGCACAGTTAGAATGTATAGCGTGTTTCATATTCATTGTCCCTCAACTAATGGAAATGGCTTTTCCTTCTCCTTCACAGTAGCATGGGACACATATCAGGTGACCAGCCAAGTTCTGAGTTGCTGTGCCTTTGTTAATCCTTATGCACGCCACTCGATAGACGAAACAGTGGCATCAACAGTGTTAAGAGCAGCTGCACAGTTTCTAGGAGCATTGTCATCCCAGTGATGAACTGTAGAGTATCCTGCAATATAGAGTAACTGATAGGGTATCACCTCCAATTAGCTAACTTAGCTGACTAAAGGTTCGAATGGGAAAAGAGAGTAGAGAAGTGCCATGACTCAGAATATGCCTGGAATAGTAAATACTGAGGCCCACTACCAATGAGGATGCTGGCTTAACTGCTATAACTTTACATCTTGTTGCTATAACTAACAATCTGACATCAATTCTCCTTAACAGCAGTGTAAAACAGAAGTAACCCCAATCATTTAAATGAGCAGCAGTAATGGAATGAGGGTCTTTGTCGTGGTTTAGCGGCAGCTCAGCCCCACACAGTCGCTCGCTCACTCCCCCACCGGTAGATGGGGGAGAGAATCAGAAGGGTAACGCTCGTGGGTTGGGATAAGAACAGTTTAATAATGAAAATTAAAAGAAACAACAACAGAAATGCAATGTAAAGGAGAACAACGAGAGGCGCAAAGCCCCGGGGGAGGGGGGAAGGGAGGGGAGAGGGGGAACGAACCGCCGAAACAAACTGCACGCGCCGCAGCCGCTCGCCGCCCGCCGACCCGACGCCGCGCCGCCGGCGCGCTGCCACTGCCCCCCCTCAATATACTGGTCATGGTGTCACATGGTATGGAATGAACCTGCCATTGGCCAGTCGGGGTCAGCCACCCCCACCATGGCCCTGCCCCTCCCAGCCCCCCCTGCCACGCCACGCGGCAGAGCGCGGGAAGCTGGAAAGGTAGCTGACCCCCACAGTGAGGAGAATTAACCCCTTCTCAGCCAAAACCAGCACATTCTCCACCCCTTATTCCATACCACTTACACCATGCCCAGGTCCCATATGATGCAATACAACCGTACCAACCACCACCCCTCCCCTTCCCATCCTTTAACATAATACACAGACATCATTCCCTTAGTTCATGGATCTTCCCTGTAAAATGTCCATTAAAATGTCCATTGAGTTCACGCAGTCCATGACTCTGGGCTCCATCTGTTGTATCAGTCTTTCCGGGTGGGAGAGATGGTGTGTGGCGTTGGGTTGCTGCATACCGAGTCAGTCATCGTTCCATCACTGCTGCACGGCTTGTTTCATAGTTGATCTTCCATGGGTTTGGAGGCTCGTACTCTGATATCATTGATACAACACAGAGGTGACACACAATATTATATAACAGTTCACATTGTGCCATTCAGTTCATTGACTGTTTTCACCCAAAATCAAATCCCCTTGAGGCACACATCGGATTTCTCCATCCTCCCGCATCACCCACCAAGTGCACCCAGGTCCTCGAGCAAAAACAATCCCACGAATGGGTTTGCCTTTGCCAGAGGCAGGAAGAACCCAGACTGTTTTGCCCAGCATACTTTTTGTGTGCACTACAGGGACTCTATCCCCTTCCACAGTATGTAGGATTTCTGACTGGGCAGGGCCAGCTCGGTTGGCAGATCCCCTCGTGTTGACTAACCACGTGGCTTTTGCTAAATGTGTATCCCAGTGCTTGAATGTCCCACCCCCCATTGCTCTCAGTGTGGTTTTTAACAGTCCATTGTACCTTTCAATTTTCCCAGAGGCTGGTGCGTGATAGGGGATGTGATACACCCACTCAATGCCGTGCTCTTTGGCCCAGGTGTCTATGAGGCTATTTCGGAAATGAGTCCCGTTGTCTGACTCAATTCTCTCTGGGGTGCCATGTCGCCACAGGACTTGTTTCTCAAGACCCAGAATAGTGTTCCGGGCAGTGGCGTGGGGGACAGGATATGTTTCCAGCCAGCCAGTCGTTGTTTCTACCATTGTAAGCACATGGCGCTTGCCTTGGCGGGTCTGTGGGAGTGTGATATAGTCAATTTGCCAGGCCTCCCCATATTTATATTTCAGCCATCGTCCCCCATACCACAGAGGCTTTACCCGCTTCGCTTGCTTGATTGCAGTGCATGTGTCACATTCGTGGATAACCTGTGCAATAATATCCATGGTCAAGTCCACCCCTCGATCACGAGCCCACCTGTATGTTGCATCTCTCCCTTGATGGCCTGAGGTGTCGTGGGCCCACCGAGCTAGAAATAGTTCACCCTTATGCTGCCAGTCCAGATCCACCTCAGCCACTTCAATCTTGGCAGCCCGATCTACCTGCTGGTTGTTTCGATGTTCTTCAGTGGCCCGACTCTTGGGGACGTGAGCATCCACATGCCGTACCTTTACAACCAGTTTCTCTACCCGGGCAGCAATATCTTGCCACAATGTGGCAGCCCAGATGGGTTTGCCTCTGCGCTGCCAGTTGCTTTGCTTCCATTGCTGCAGCCAGCCCCACAAGGCATTTGCCACCATCCAGGAGTCAGTATAGAGATAGAGCACTGGCCACTTTTCCCGTTCAGCGATGTCTAAGGCCAGCTGGATGGCCTTTACCTCTGCAAACTGGCTCGATTCACCTTCTCCTTCAGCAGTTTCTGCTACTTGTCGTGTAGGACTCCATACAGCAGCCTTCCATCTCCGGTGCTTTCCCACAAGGCGACAGGACCCATCAGTGAACAGGGCATATTGCTTCTCATCTTCTGGCAGTTTGTTATACAGTGGGGCTTCTTCAGCACGTGTCACCTCCTCCTCTGGTGATAATCCAAAATCTTTGCCTTCTGGCCAGTCCATAATCACTTCCAAGATTCCTGGGCGACTGGGGTTTCCTACTCGAGCCCGCTGGGTGATCAGTGCAACCCATTTACTCCACGTAGCATCAGTTGCATGGTGTGTAGAGGGGATGTTTCCTTTGAACATCCAGCCCAGCACTGGCAGTCGGGGTGCCAGGAGCAACTGTGCTTCAGTACCAACCACTTCTGAAGCAGCTCGAACCCCTTCATATGCTGCCAATATCTCTTTTTCAGTTGGAGTATAGCGGGCTTCAGACCCTCTGTATCCCCGACTCCAAAACCCTAGGGGTCGACCCCGGGTCTCCCCAGGTGCTTTCTGCCAGAGACTCCAGGTAGGGCCATTCTCCCCGGCTGCAGTGTAGAGCACATTTTTTACATCTTGTCCTGCCCGGACTGGCCCAAGAGCTACTGCATGGACTATTTCTCGTTTAATCTGTTCAAAGGCTTGTCGTTGCTCAGGGCCCCATTTGAAATCATTCTTTTTCCGGGTCACTTGATAGAGAGGGCTCACGATCAGACTGTAATTTGGAATATGCATTCTCCAAAAACCCACAACGCCCAAGAAAGCTTGTGTTTCCTTTTTGCTAGTTGGTGGAGACATGGCTGCTATTTTGTTGATCACATCCATTGGAATCTGACGACGACCGTCTTGCCATTTAATTCCTAAGAACTGGATTTCTCGTGCAGGTCCCTTCACCTTACTTTGTTTTATGGCAAAACCAGCTTTCAGAAGGATTTGGACTATTTTCTCACCTTTCTCAAAAACTTCTTCTGCTGTGCTGCCCCACACAATGATGTCATCAATGTATTGAAGGTGTTCTGGAGCTTCTCCCTGTTCCAGTACAGTCTGAATCAGTCCATGGCAAATGGTAGGACTGTGTTTCCACCCCTGGGGCAGTCGATTCCAGGTGTACTGGACGCCCCTCCATGTGAAAGCAAACTGTGGCCTGCACTCTGCTGCCAGAGGGATTGAGAAGAATGCATTAGCAATATCAATTGTGGCATACCACTTGGCCGCCTTTGACTCCAGTTCGTATTGAAGTTCTAGCATGTCTGGCACAGCAGCACTCAACGGTGGAGTGACTTCATTCAGGCCACGATAGTCTACTGTTAGTCTCCACTCTCCATTAGACTTCCGGACTGGCCATATGGGACTGTTAAAGGGTGAGTGGGTCTTACTGATGACTCCTTGGCTCCTCAGTTGGTGAATGAGTTTATGGATGGGGATCAGAGAGTCTCTGTTGGTGCGATATTGCCGCCGGTGCACTGTTGTGGTGGCGATTGGCACCTGTTGTTCTTTGACCTTCAGCAACCCCACCACAGAAGGGTCCTTTGAGAGACCGGGCAAGGTAGACAGCTGTTCAGTTTCCTCCGTCTCCAAGGCAGCTACACCAAAAGCCCACTTGTAACCTTTTGGGTCCTTGAAATACCCTCTCCTGAGGTAGTCTATACCAAGGATGCACGGAGCCTCTGGGCCAGTCACAATGGGGTGCTTCTGCCACTCATTGCCAGTTAGGCTCACTTCGGCCTCCAATACAGTTAGCTCTTGAGATCCCCCTGTCACTCCAGCAATGCTGATGGGTTCTGCCCCTATATAGTTTGATGGCATTAAGGTGCACTGTGCGCCGGTGTCCACTAAAGCTTTATACTCCTGTGGGTCGGACGTGCCAGGCCATCGGATCCACACAGTCCAGTAAGCCCGGTTATCCCTTTCCTCCACCCGGCTGGAGGCAGGGCCCCTCTAGTCCTGATCATGGCAGTCACAACTCACTTCCTGTAAATGTGAATCAGGAGTCCCTCTATTACACTTAGAAATAAAATCTGCGCTTCTACTCCTCTGTCTGGGGACTTGCTCGCTGGAAACTGGAGCAGCAGCTTTCCTGGAAGAGCCTCCCTGAGTGACTGTTCTTCCTTGCAGTTCATGTACTCGTGCCTGTAGGGTCGAAGTAGGCTTGCCATCCCACCTCATCATGTCCTCTCCGTGGTCACGCAGGTAGAACCATAGGGTGGCCCGTGGTGTGTATCCCCTTCTTTGAGCCAAAGGACGCTTATTCCTAACAGCTGAGACACTGCTCTGTCGAGGTGGGGAGTAGGACAGATCTTCTTTGAGTTGCTGGACCTCTTGGGATAGTTTCTCCACAGCAGAGACAAGCGAGGAAGAGATATTTGTGTCATAATCCCGGAGTCTATCTATCACCTCTGCCACCGTTGGTGTCTCGTCATCTTTCCAGGACATCACTGCCAATGAGTTTGCATGCGAAGATGGTGCGCTCCGTACAAACTTCCGCCACATGGGTCGTGTGCACTCGGCTTCATCTGGATCTTTGGATGACCGTTGATCATCCAGGTCACCATAAATCACCTCAAACACAGCTAATTCCCTGAGATACTGGATGCCTTTCTCCATAGTTGTCCATTTTCCTGGGCGATATGTAACATCTTCTTTAAAGGGATACCTTTCCTTCACTCCAGACAGGAGTCGCCTCCAGAGGCTGAGGGCTTGTGGTTTTTTTCCAATTGCTTTGTCAACGCCCCCTTCCCCAGAAAGGGATCCCAATTGTTTGGCTTCTTTTCCCTCTAGTTCCAGGCTACTGGCCCCATTATCCCAGCATCGGAGCAGCCAGGTGGCAATGTGCTCACCTGAACGACGGCTATAATCTTTTCGCATATCTCGCAACTCGCTTAAGGACAGGGATCGGGTGGTCTCTATTTCATTTATTACTTCTCCCTCCTCTCCCCGCGATGGCCCTGGTTCTTCATCATCCCGTTCTAAACGAGTTGATGTCCGCTTCCAATATTTCGTCTTATGTATGGGGGCAACTGATACTGGTACGGGTTTATTTTCTGAGCTAGCTCCGGTACTTGTTGTGGGGGTTTGAGTGGCTGCAGTGCCTGTTGTCAGGGCTGGATTGTCTACAGTGCCTGTCACTTTGCATTTCAATCCAGAGACATTCTCTTCCCCCTGGGGGCACTGAATACTGTTGAGCAGGGCTCGGTATGCATGGGCCAGGCCCCAGCACGTTGCAGTTATCTGTGTCTCTCTGGAGTTCCCAGCGTAACAACATACTTTCTCCAAATATTCTACTAGTTTTTTAGGATTCTGCACTTGCTCGGGGGTGAAACTCCAAAACACTGGGGGTGCCCACTGCCCTAGGTATTTGCCCATGCTATCCCACATGCCCTGCCACTCGTAACTATCAAGCCTCGGGGCAGATTTCTGGGTGATATTCTTAAGTTGCTTAGTCAAAACCAAAACAACATGCCCAAAAACTAACAATGACTGCACCTTAACCACCCAAGGATGTTCAAGATACAAAAACGTTGTTGTAACAAAGGCACAGACATCATAGAACAAAGTTGCAAAGGTATTATTCTGTATTTCCTCCATATAAAATCTCTCAGAGGAGGAGGTATAATTGCTAATTGCCTCAACAAGGTGGTATCCGAAGTACAGTAACGGTTTCAGCAAAAACCCCAAATACCAGATAAAGCTGAAAACGAGTGTTTGTATAACAAATCTCGTAGGCAAAACATTACTAATCACAGCAGAACACAGCAGACTCAAACAACCAACACCGATTTTTAACACCAACTGCAAAAAAGACAACATGGTGCTGTGACCAGCAGCTGTTGTTATCTCCAACCCTCGTGCCCCACGTTGGGCGCCAAAAAGACTGTCGTGGTTTAGCGGCAGCTCAGCCCCACACAGTCGCTCGCTCACTCCCCCACCGGTAGATGGGGGAGAGAATCAGAAGGGTAACGCTCGTGGGTTGGGATAAGAACAGTTTAATAATGAAAATTAAAAGAAACAACAACAGAAATGCAATGTAAAGGAGAACAACGAGAGGCGCAAAGCCCCGGGGGAGGGGGGAAGGGAGGGGAGAGGGGGAACGAACCGCCGGAACAAACCGCACGCGCCGCAGCCGCCCGCCGACCCGACGCCGCGCCGCCGGCGCGCTGCCACTGCCCCCCCTCAATATACTGGTCATGGTGTCACATGGTATGGAATGAACCTGCCATTGGCCAGTCGGGGTCAGCCGCCCCCACCATGGCCCTGCCCCTCCCAGCCCCCCCTGCCACGCCACGCGGCAGAGCGCGGGAAGCTGGAAAGGTAGCTGACCCCCACAGTGAGGAGAATTAACCCCTTCTCAGCCAAAACCAGCACAGTCTTAAAATCCCCTTTTAGCCTATATTTTTAACAGTAATTATATTCTTTTCAGAGAATAATCACTACTTTCTAGAACTGAGCTTTTAATACCAAGATTGTAATCTAGGGACTGGAATTTTTGAGCCTTCATTTTAGACTACAGAATACTTCTTTCAGATTAGAAAATCATAATGTAAGCATCACTTTAAGAATAAATTTGAAGCAGTCCGCACACTCAGGAACCTGGGACATTTCATCCCACAACCTCCCTTAGATCACAGGTTTTTCAGATGTGGTGCGTAATGTATATAATCTGTAAAAGAGCCTAAAGGTACTCTGAACACAGTCAGTCAGACATGTAACAGCCTATTCACCACTCTTTAAATCCTTAAATGAAATCAGTTTCTCTTTCACAGTCCCATGCTGCAGTATCAGGAACTCATGACTGCTCAGAGATACACTGCAACTTGTCCCTGATTGCTTGTGGGGACTGGAAACTTTCCGATTTGTGAGCCAGAACGGTAAGCTGAGGCAGGAGATTCAGGCCTTGCAAGTCACATCAGAGCTGCAGCGATCTCTGATGATGCCCTGGTTCAGGTAAAATACTGTTCATCTGGCTTTTCACTCTTGCACGTCTTACAGACTGTTTCTGGTTTTGCATTCTTGGATCTCCTCTAAACATGGAGCTGAATCATGCTAAGCTATTTATAGTCCACAGCACAGATTTCTTCCTGACCTGAACTACAGTTTGCCCTGTGAAGTCTGAGTTTGCTAGCGAAGCATAAGTTTAAGCCTTGTAACATGCTAATGCATTAACTGACCTTTTATGATCTTTGTCTAGAGTCGAACTTCCTGGATTTACTCACACCTAAGCATCGATCATTTACTTTTACATTGAGTAAGGCCCTGGCCCAATGTCTTTTGCACACACCGGCACACAGAGTGCTAGCAAGCACTGTGAGACACTTCAGTACAGAGTGAGGAGAAGCATGATACTGTGAACTGCTGATCCCCTTCTGCCCTTGTGGTTCTTTCCCATCAATATCTCCTGAGACACAGAGAACTTCCCAGCCTTTCACATTTTCTAAATGGCTAGCCTGTTTGTTTAGCTTTATCTGAAATAAAAGACAACTGACTGAAATACAAGGTTATTCTTTGCATGTAAAAGACATAACAAGGAGCCTTTCACATTCTCTGGGGGTTAACACAGAGGATAATGGGCATCAGCACTCCAGATGGTTTATGCTCTCTTAGGACCATCTTCTTCTGTGAATATGGTTTTATTATTCTACAAAGACATACACTTCCTTTCTACTTCTGATGCAGCCTTATTCCAGAATTAAACCTCTTAACAAGACGCCTTTGTGTAAAATGTCCTTCCTTTCACAAAGACGGGGAGAGCCACACAAAGTGTGTGCTGCTTCGTATCGCATACCCAGACATCTGATCCTTTAAGTAAATTCCTCAATGCCTTTCATTCTGCATGAGCATCCTTAATAAGCTCCACATTTTCTACAATCAGGAATGAGAACTAAATAAACTGTCTAACTGAACACAATTTTTATGAAAGTGGGAACTGAAGCAAATATATTGGACGCAACAGTCTAATGACGTCGTTCATTTTGCTTCAGTAAGCATTTTGCAGTGTTCAGCAGCATCTTGACTCAACGTTTGCAGGTGTTATTTCAGTATTGTTGAGCCAAGACTCTTCTGATCTGTGAACTGCACCTGTTACTCATTTATCTCCTCCTGGCATGGATTGTCAATCATGCTAAACTTCTACCATTTTGCAGTGTGAAGAACAGATTCACTGGTGGTACAAATCTTTAAGATTTACACTAGCCTTACTGCAAAATAAAAGATTTGTTTTATCATAGAATCAGAGTGGTTTTGTTTGGAAGGGACCTTCAAAAATCATCCAGTTCCAACCCACCCTGCCATGGGCAGGGACACCTTTCATAAGATCAGGTTGCTCAGCACCCTGTCCAACCTGGCCTTGAACACTTCCAATGATGGCCCACAGCTTCCCTGGGCACCCTGTTCCAGTTTCTCATCACCCTCATGGTAAAAAAATTTCTTCCCTATGTCCAAACTAAATCTACCCTCTTTTAGTTTAGAACAGTTGACCCTTGTCCTGTCACTACAGGTCCCGATAAAAAGTCTCTTTCTGTCATTCTTATAAGCCCCCTTTGTATACCGAAATGCTGCAATAAGGTCTCTCCTCCTTCAGGCTGAACAACCCCAACTCTCTCAGCCTGTCCGCGTAGGAGAGGTGCTCCAGCCCTCTGATAATTTTTGTGGCCCTCCTCTGGACCCACTCCAACAGGTCCATGTCTTTCCTGGGCTCAGGACCCCAGAGCTAGAGGCAGTACTCCAGATGGCGTCTCACCAGAACATCATCTCATATGCAATCCAGAGATTTTTTTGGTTGGAGTTTAACATCTTGAAAGCAATATCCATGGAAGAACTGCAGAACTGTTTCCATATTGGGTAAGTCAGTCACATTTCAGTGTGTAGGTAAAATCATGGGAATCAACATGATCACAACACAAATCAAAACTTCACAAAAACAAGGGTACCCACTATTCACCTATACATGGTATCTTTTAAAACTTGAATGATCTGTGGCTGGTTTTTGGGATACATTCCCTCACCTGTGTAGAAAATAGGGTGGTTTTTTTCATTCAGGTGTGGTTCAGAGCTTCTACCAACCAGCAGTGAGAGATCAAACCAAAACTTAGCAGAGAGCTAGTGTCAGAATCCCACATATGTCATTGCCTTCTCTGTGCCAAAAGTGGTAGGGATAGAAGCAGTATTCTGGCTTACTGTACACACCTAAATTCATGTATTTCACATGAAAAGGCTAATGGTTACCTGGTAATACTGTGGATTTTTAACTTAATGAAATGTATGTTCAACTGCCAGTTAAAGATTCTGACTAGTGCCGTCAAACAGCAATTTCCTTTCAAAGTAATGCTGTAATTAAAACCAGTGCTAGAGGGCTTTTGGAACACAATGGGACTGCTTCTGCAATTGTAACAGAGATGTAAAGAAGTAATTGAATGGAGAATTTTGTTCATCTGCAGTTGTCGTTACAACATGGACCAAGTAAATTATACGTTGGGGGTACATTGTGTGGCTGTGCATGCAAAGTGAGAGTGTAGTTCTAGCCTCACATCTAACTGACATGCAGCCGTTGTGTTCTGCCACTCTTCCCACTCTAGCCTCATTTTTGCTACATCCCTTGCGGTGACATTAGTAGTCATGGAGCCACAAAATAAGCAGTACCCCTCCTGGATGAGAAGGGCAGGGAAGCAAGGCTACTTCTTAAGGTGATTCTAACTCATACACCCATAGGTAAAATGGCTACTCCAAAATAACAACTTCATTTTGTATTACCCTCTTAATATTTTTGTCTCTTTTAGTTTTACAAAAGTTAATTCCAAAGCTTTGCACTATATCCTTCTATCCACCAGCTGCCACCCAGCATTTACCTTGCACATACTCTATCAGTAACTTGGTCCAATGCTTCCTACAGAACTTGCAGAGCACATAGCTCTGCTGTCAGTGTATCACCTTTTCTCTCACAACAGCATTGGACCTCTTACACCACTAGAGCAATGCCCAGTCTTACTTCAAACTACTTCACATCACCAGCGAGATTTAGGGAATTGAAGACATGCTTCCATGCCATACCTAGGGGGAGTTAATTTTAGGTGACTGACTAAGATAACTCCACAGCCAAAACCTTTACTTTCAGTCCTGACAGAGAGACCAGACCTGACATACAACTCAGTACTGAGACACCAGCTGAAGCACAATCACAACTGAGACAAGCATTAACACCTGCCTCACATTAAGGCATCAGGTCTTTTTCACAATAAAAATGTGTCCAAAAGCAGCATGATTGGGGCTGCCCTGGTGGGGAATACAAACCACAAACCAGTGTGACCCTACACTAGCAGGGCAGCGCCAGACCAGAACTAAGCTTTCCAGCATTTAATTCTTTAGTTCTTATTTGCCCAGCTACAAAACCTAGCACGAGAATTTGAAAGTTTTCTTATAGTTTGTTTCATATCCAAGAACTACAGCTCACACAGTGGAAAAATATTTATTCAGTTATACAGCAGAAGTGTTTGTTACTATAATCCCCAGTTTTAGCAATACATCTCAAATGCCTTCAGTTTACATCATGCAACTAAAACAAAAACTCATACTCCAATTTGTTCGTTATATTATAAATTCTAAGCATTTCAATGGTAATTTCTCTTATTAGTTTTGCAAATTTCAACTTTTCTCACAATTTCTTCGTATATTTTTTGTAATTAATCCATTTACTAAAATACTCATTTTGCTTTTTATGCATAGTGCAAAGGTAGGAGACTGAATTCAAATTTTCTGGGATTTCAGAAACTGTACAGCTTTTGTTTTTGTCACATCAAATACCCATTTATTCCTTAACTATTTAAAAAATAAATACATGTTCACAAGCTACCAGCTCTTCTATATATCTCCTTGCATCTCTTTGATCACTGTTCTCCAACCATTCAGTAATCCACCAGTAATTATAACTTCTTAGCTTCTTAGCCTAAAAGGGACCAATTTATCACAGACTGTCATGAATCCTGGTTTTAAATTATCAAGAGTCCAATTACCAACAGGAATGGGATACTTCTTTCCAATTAAAGTGACGGATTTCATGTAAAACCTTGTAACATTTCACTTTTTAATTAGGTACATCCTTATCAAATACAAAGAGGTTCACCCTCATTTTATTTTCTATCCAGAGAATGAAATACAGCGAACATTAATCATACACCAATATAGTGCCAGACCTAATAATGCTTTCAGCATACTCCGACAACTTCTAATCCATCGATGTATGATGTCTTTTATTCCTGTTTCATTCCAAACGTTTACTTGAAAGTCAAGAATAGGCTTAAACTTTTTATATCCAAACATCCCTGGGTACATCTAAAAATATAAGCCAGTTACAAGTTGAAAAGAAAACCAGGATTAAACAGAAAATGGGACAAAATGAAAATACACTATTTATATGGACAGCAGCATGGCCATCCTGACCCTGTGTCAGTTGACAAGAGTATCTCCACTACAGTTACTAGTTAAATAAGGATGTGGCAATCCAGACTTCTAATTCTTATTTCTTATTTAATTCTTTTGTGCCAGGCTTATAGTACCGCAACTGCCACAAAAAAGACCCTATCGTTGACAACTGAGAGTCCCCTAAGACAGGGTACCTTCCTGATCTACATTTCTTCTTACCTGGGCTGAACTACTCCTCACTGTGCAGAGCAGAAAGAGGAGTGCACAACCTCCCCAGTATCTTTCTTTTTAGTCCAGGCCTGGGAAAGAAAGCAGCCAAGAACTTTTGTACCACAAACTAAAGAGAATGCTTTTGTGAGATCAAACACAAAAGCTAGGAGATGTAATAGAGACAACTCACCAGAAGAGGAATTGAAAGCACTGTTCATTGAAGAGAGCTCATCTTACAATTCCCTCTCTACATGCACAAACTCAGTGAGACCAGTATTGTACTTCTATTTTTCAACACCTTTGAATGCCTCAGGAGTAATCATATCACACCAAGAAAAGCTCTACTTCTAAACACTGCAATTATTGACCCAGCTTGGAAGTGCTGACATAAGGGAAACAGACCCACACTCTCAGCAACCTCTTGCTGAAATTCCTCCTAATCTGATGAGGGCAAGTGGGATTCCTCTGCCTACCATGGCTCAATACCCTAATTATATCTTTCAGGGGTGCCACTTGGAAGGGTAGAAATGCTGCATGGATGAGTCTGAAACAAATCTCAAGTAATTCATTCGGCAGATGCTCCAGTCTTCCCAGCATTCCTGCACTCCCCTCATGTGATAGTCAAACACTGCCTGCTAATGTAGTCCTCACTATGCATTTTGCTTTTACATTATTTTTGCCTTTCGGGGCGGGGGGGGAAGAAGTCTTTAAAGTCTTTAACTGATATGATGTCAGACAGTTCAGAAGCAGCAAAGAGGTTCCCTGTTGGATTCATGAATCAGCTGCATACAGCAGTGCAAGCCTTTTTGTAATCACACGTAAAAGTGTGCCTGCTAAGGGAAATGCAAGGCTATTATAAAAAAGAAAGGCTTACTATCTTTTGGAAAGAGGGATAAGCCACAGCTACTCTTGAAAACAAGTACACAAAATTCAGAGGAAGTAGAATTTTAGAAAGTTAAAGCTTAACACAGAACCTGAGTTAGATCTTCATGATAGGCATGGCAGAAATGGTTCTCAAAGCCTTCTCATAGCAATACTTGTTTCCATGCTAGTTGCAGGAAAAACTATTTTCAGAAAGAAGTAAAACATAAATGAGGGAAGCTTGTTTTTGTACAGAAATGGATATTACTGGAATTTGAAATTCTAAACACACATTATGCCTGACCTCTCATCCTTCTGAAAGTGACAAAAGCAGAAACTTCAGATACACTGGTACCTCACAGCATACTGTGATTAAGTTTTATTTTCTTCACCCTATTTAATTGAGTCACACTAAGTTAACAAAAATCTCAAAACAGTAGTCAAAGTGATGACTTTTCAGATAGGAATGTAACTCAACACTAGCACAAATCCACTGACTTGTGAGTTTCCACCCAGAAAGACACTGTCCATCATTAAAATGTTACCACTGTACTAGTGTTACATAAAAATGAAAAAACCCCAATCCTGTACCAAAGAGTTTACAGTCTGAAACCAGCTGCAGTAATGCTAAACACTGATATTAGCAGATAGCTTCTATATAAGTTAAAATAGGAGACTAGTTTCACTATATGGTCATTGTCAGTAAATTCAACAAGCTGAGAAGAAAAAGTAATTCAAGCGTACTATAACAGAAGATTTTAATGTCTTTGTGTAACTGCAGTTTATTCTCTAGCCCAAAGTATCAAAGTCTGGAATAAGCCAAAAGATCAAGTGACAAACTCAGACCGAATGTCCAGCCTGGAGAAGAGGAGGCTGTGGGCAGACCTTATTGTGGCCTTCCAGTACCTAGAGGGGGACTATAGGAAAGATAGAGGCAATCTCTTTAGCAATGACTACTGTGACAGGACAAAGGGTAATGACTTTAAACTAAAGGAGGGTAGATTTAGACTGGATACAAGGAAAATATTTTTTCACAGTGAGGGTGGTGAAACACTGGAACAGGTTACCCAGAGAGGTAGTGGGGACCCCACCCCTAGAGACATTCAAGGTCAGGCTGGACGGGCCTCTGAGCAACCTGATATAGTTGAAGCTGTCCCTGCTCATTGCAGGGGGGTTGGACTAGATGACCTCTAAAGGTCCCTTCCAACCGAAACTATTCTGTGATTCTATGAAAGCATGATGTAGTCTCAGGAAGAGGCAGAAGTCAAGACTTGTACTTACTGCAGCAGGGCAAAGCACCACATACGAAAAGCTACAGGACTAAAGCAATGAAAAGGCAGAGAAAATACTGGAGCAGTTAGAGAAGGAAGACATTTAAGAAGCACCAGACAAGAAAGTTGCTGCACTTTGGGCTAGAGAAAAATCACAGATCCATTAAGTGGAATACAGCAATCCAGTTTGGCACAAAGTTATCAAATTAAAAACAAGTTTTTGGCAGAAGCAAATATGCACACTCCAAAATAAGAATATAAAAATCAATAACCTAGGTAAGTTTAACATACAAAATGCATAGAGAAATAAACATCTTCTAAATTGATTTAATTATGGACTCATGCATCTTAGCTTTAAACCAGTAAATGATGATACGAAAAAAGGCCCAGTCCTACAGAGACTTTAACCACACAGGTATTGCTACATGGAACTGTTATGATAGTACTCCAAGCACAGGAGCAGAAGTCTGAAGGCAAGGTCCTCAAGTTAGGAACACAGATATTAACTCCTAAATACTGCTGGCAGTATACTGTTGGAACATGCATAAATCAGATATCCTTAGAGAACACTTATTAGTTCTAGCTTCACCATGCTTCCTGAAGTTTACTGAAAGCAAGGCATTGCTGAAGAAGTTATTTGTGACTAGAAGCAAGAAATGGACTCAGGTCCATAGCATCTTGCAATACTACTCATGGTTTAGCTACACATTAAAAATACTGTTTTGCAAATTTTGGAACCAATCTTGATCAGTCTGGGGATTCTCAACTTCAGTGAAGACAAGGTTGCCAAGTCAGTGCAAGATTGGGCCTCAATCCCATGCAGTCACCTAAAACAGCTACAGGAACTAAAAGAAAATATAACTTGTGTGCTACAGCTGTCCAGTACTACGGTAACTTTCAAACCCTTTAGCTTTTATTTCATAGATGTCCAGCATGGCTCTAGCCCATGGGCATTTATGACTGATGCATCTGCATGAAGCTTCTCATGAATGTTGCAAGCTTTTGAACGTCTTCTACAGTCACTGCGTTATACAGAGAGGCGCGGATTCCTCCCACAGATCTGAATTGAAAAGAGGAGAGGAGAGAAAAAGTAGGTTTTGTAAATTAAAAAAAAAAAATCATTAACAACACAGACACTTAAACTACTCCTACTCCAAAGGGATAAAATTCACATTTTGTGTGAATGAGAGGCAACATTTAATTCTTCAAAGCTTGGAATCTAAAGAAGCTCAGTATTAATTAGTTATTTACAGCTCCAAAGCTGTAGTCCTGTAACACCAAAAAATATCTTTTAGTCCCACAAACACCACTGAATACGGGAAGGGACTCTTGCAACCAAGTAGACAAGTCATGTCATGAAAGGCTTTATACAATGACAGAATCCAACCTTCAAGAGTAACCTCTTTGGCATTTGCACAGAGCCAGATTTATCAGACTGGATGAGAAAGCAGAATTAAGGAGAAAGCTCTCTGAACCCCACCACACGTAGGGAGTAGTAGAGCCACCAGTAGTCTGATTACCATCTCTAGATTGCTATTGTCAAGTGAAGCCAAACCGATACAGGGAACAGCTTGTGAGTGAGAAAGGCCGGTAAGTCAAAGCACAATGCCTGCTGCTCTATCAATGTAGTAACAGTTTATTCTGCACCAGAAAGGGATTCATCTGACTAATACCTACCGGTGCCCTTTCAGAGATATCATGTTAAGTTCCACAGCTTTCTCAAGAAATTTCTTTTCCAGCATCTCATCGCCCTTGATACTGCCAATACGGAAAGGGACATTCATTCTGCTTCGGTTCTTTTTCTCCACTGGACATCTGCAAAAGTTGCAGAATGTAACAATTAACCCATTTTGTGCTAGGTTTACCTTTTCAGCTAAATACAGTTTCAGAAAGAGAATGCTTGCATCAGTTTAGCACTGAAGTCATTCCTCCATAATTGACAAGATCATTACTTTCTGTGAAAGAAAGCAACCTTCCTTTTTTAACCAAGTATAACACAGAAATAGTAAGCAGAAGGCTTATTAACCATTCCTGACACACTCAAAATTGCCCCAGAGGAATGCACAGGATACTTGCAAACAGACCTAATTTGAAAAAAAAACAAACAATAAAAAGCACCACCCCACCCATAGCAGTCTCAGCTACATTCCCCAAGGTAAGCGAGGTTAGTTATGGTGAACATTGACTAACTCTCAAGCAGTTTCTCCTCTTTATCTTCAAAGATCAACACACTTATTTTAATCAGCTAGTCACAAGTGCTACCAGAATTGAGCTTGACCCAGCTAAACAGAGCTAAAGGAAGTATAAGAATACAGCATAAGGATTTTCCACAAACATTAGAGACTTCTGTTAGTGGTTTCATTCCAGCTTCTACATTAGTATTATTCAGAATCATGAACATCTCGAGTAGAGAAGAGAGATCTCTAGAACAAATCTTGCATTGCATACATGGCCACAACATATATGAGGTGCATTACAGCTCTAATATCTTAAAATTACCTTTAATCTAGAGTAGAAAATTCTTGATACCTTTAAAGCAAAACTTCAATTGTTTTGTTAAGGTAAGAAAGGGGTGGGGGTGGGGGAAGATCTAATATTTTTCTTTAGTGCTTCTAGTTACAAAGGAGATATGAAGCCTCCAGATTTATTCTAAGGCCGTGATGTAGATTTTTGCAGGGATTCATTAGGAACAAGTTTTCTCATAAACGGCATGTGAATTTCATTCATATTATTCTTCTATTTAACGAAGAATGGGTATTGTTCTTTTTTAGTTCCTCCCTTGCTCCTTTGTACAAATGTCTCCATTATAAAAAAATAAAAAGACCAATACCTGCCTATGCAAATTTTCTGCTTCAGGTGCAACCAGGAAAACACACTTCAAAAAAGCCTACGCTTGTAAGCATTCCCATAGTTGAATAACTGTAGCTACCCTACAGTTTTTAGAAGATCCAGTTGCTATTAGGCAATCCAATATAACTCAGTGCACAGACTTTGGAAAGCAAACTGCAAATGGCACACAGCACTTCTTGGAAGAAAGTCTCCATTTGTTAAATGGCTTGTCACACTGCTTACCCAGTGAAGCATGCCACAGATTAGGTGGCACATTTAAGCTGGGAAGGCAGCTTCAGGCAAGCCTTCCTCTTAGTCATAGATACAATAAAAAAAAATCCACAGTCTTCACTGTATTGCTTAGTAAGATGCACTCAGCTCAGTTAGTGAGGCTTGCTCTGCCTTCCCAATTGACTATTTACCATCCCATCTGCATTTCATTTCCCACTCACAGCTTTAGATACCAGCTTGCCAGAAACAGATTTCTATTTGTCACAAAACATTTTTTCAAGGCTTCATTTGCTTACTGAGGTTTATGAAAAACCCTCAGGATTTCAGTAGAGGAGAATCACAATCCTGATCATGACAATGCTAAAGGCAAAGCTGTTCTCATTAACTAAATGGATAAGCAGAATATATTAAATATTATGATGAAACTATACCCCTGCCAATTAAGGTTGCAGCCAGGTTTAGTTTAAAATCCAAATCTAATTTGCCCTACCCTAACTTTCACTTGAAAGTTAATTAGATCCCAAAACTGTCGATTTTATACTGAAGGTGAAGGAAAGTATTTTGCAGTTTCACAATCACTAGTTTTTGAACTTGGCAAGTATTAGAATTATTTTGAATTACAACATCAGCTTTTAACTATACATATTTTGGGTCCTGTGAGCCCAAAAATACCTTGCAACAATATGTAAGAACCAGAGGGTTAAACCTGCTTTAGAAAACAATCAAAAATAACTGAAGAAAATAAACTGTACATAGACAAAATGTAATACATTTTGACTACCTCTAGGTCTGATCTTCCTCTGTTTCAGAAACTGTTTCAGAAGAGCACAATTAGCTAATGAAAGTGCTCTGCTTGACAGAGAAAAAGCAGAGTCTTCAACTACTGAAAGAAACAGTAGGAAGACTATCATGAAAGAGTGGCCTCTACAACTTCTTACAAGCCACTTTCTCTGTTTGAGCCAGTATTTCCCCAAGAGATTCAGTAAGCGTACAAACCACAATCTGCATGCCTGGTTTTGTATGCTTTCCTCCTAGGTTCCTGCATTTAATTAATTTTAGAACAAATTTGTTAATATACTTCAAAACTGATCTATACAGGATAACTTGAAATAACTTCCTACTGGAATGACACTCATCCTTGGACAGTTATCAAGTGAATGGTTTGCACAAATAATTCCTCTAGGATTCCTCAACATTTCTAATATACTGAAAAGGTAACTTTAAAAATATGCTGCAATCAGAGTCTTAAGAGTTATCAATACATTTGGCTCTGCAACAAATATTTAAACCAAGGAGAAAAACATAGCAACTTACACATAGAATCCATTAGATTTATCTATAATGTCATAAATCATTCGTGACTTGATTAAACTAAGTTTATCCATAGCTGCAGCTCCACCATTATTCTTTATCCATTCCAGTACCAATCCCATGATATAAATACTGCAAGAGAAGAGAAGATTTTTCAGTCAGATTATTTAAAAAAATAAAACACCACAGAAAATATAACAGTCCTGTTTAATAGTTCACAAAACTTGTCCGCAACAAAATTTTATGTTTGGTTTTAGGGCAAAGCAGGCAAAGTCTTTTAGACATGGATGGAGAATCCTGAAATTCAAATGCTACACAAATCTTTTGGACCAAACTTAATCCTCCATACCACAGAAGAACAAGCCCTGAAGGTTTCCTGCAGCCCACACAGGGCTCCCAAGGACATCCCAGACATGCTGCACGGATTGCCACTTCACTGACCACACACAGCTGCCTGTCAAGTCCTAGAAAGAGCCGGTTAGCGCATAAGTTCTTAGCATCCACCCTGCTCTAGCAAAGACACAGGGATGAATCTCAAATTAAAAATGCCAGAAATCTAATCCCTTTTTCACAAATGTTAGATGAAAACTATAATCCCACTTCTGTCTAAAAAGACCACATGAACAATGAAGTTTGGTGAAATAAATAATGATGTATTACACTTAATTATTCATTACCATTCAAGTTCTAAGTAGAGATCTGGAAGCCTACTGGCATCACATAGCTTGGGACCAAGTATTTCAATGCTAGTTACTAAGTGCAACAAAGAATCTCCCAGGCCTTTTGCCTTTGTGCTTTTGCTACAAAACTCAGCTTGTTCAAGTTCAGACATTTCCCACGACTACAACACTTTACATAATAAAGCGTTCACAAGTTTTTATGGTGTATTTCCAACAAGTTCGCTTGTATTAATCCCTTCATTACAGATTCCAAGACAGTGCTCAGAGAGCATTACCCTAGAAGTTCCCCTAACACAAATCTAGCAGGAGGCTGTTTTAAACTTCGCTACTTTTACTTTCTCAGGGGATGCCAGCATCAAATCTTTGAACACTGCAGAAAGACTGCAGAAATACTGAGGTCACAGACTGCCTTTTATACAAGGTGCCTTATAGCTTTGGGAGCACAATCTTACAACATATATGATAGCATGCTGTCAACTACCCCAGTGTAAAGGATTTAAGTAAAGTATAGCCTAGGCCCTTGCCAAATATACAAGGCCACATTCACCTCTTGCCCCTAGTTCCTTGAATGAAACTTCTTGGAGAAGTAAGGTTTAAAGAAGTCAGCCTTAAAGTTATCCAAAGCCCAGCCAGCTGAAATATTTTATCCTTCTTCCATGTCAGTCAAAATAATGCTTCTGGAGCAATTTTAAATGCAAAATAAACCCTTGGAGCTTGGAAATAAGATTTTTATTGTAAATTCATCGTTAATTTGAGCAAAGTAGATCAGGGTCAAAAAGTCAAGCTCTGTAGCACCGAGAGGTTAAAGCCATTTGCATCACCCTAATTCAATTTAACATCCTGCTGAAGTAGCTTTTGCAAAATCAGTTAATATTTCCTGCCTGTTTGCCAGCAAACCATTAGAGAGTGCAAGGAAAAGAGTAGAGAAAAAAAAAAACTAAGCAGCTTTGCCAGTTCCTTACAAAAACTGGAACAGACATTTAGAGCCAAGCCAAACAGATGTGCGCCCTGCCAACATTTCAGTCTGCGTTACATTCTGGATTCTGGAGTGTACTCCAATGTGGGTCTGTAGCATGCAGTGAAATCTGGCAAGACAGTGATCAGAAGGGAGAAAGACAGTTAGTTCAACTTTATTTTCTGCTCCCTCAACCTCCCTGTTAATGTTACTGACAGATACTGAGTTACAGCTGAAGCAGCACTTTCTTTTCAGAATTTCTTCACAGTGGCTAAAATAAACCTGCAGAATTTAATTTGTTTTGCTTTTCAAACCAGAGGAGCAACACTGATCAACACTGAGATCAAGTAGAGCTTTGGTTATTCAAATGGAAATAGCTTTGTACTTGGAAAACATGAATGGCTGGATTTAAAACCTGGCATGTGCAAGTACACAGTGTCCAAAACAGTATGTGTGACTTGGCAGTCAGGAAAATAATCAATGATGAAGTAGAGGCTTTATCAATCACTGGGATAAAAGACACACATACTGCCCATGTTAGAAAGCTACATTCAGAAAGAAGATAAAAATCTGGAAATGTTGTAAGGTTAATTCTTGTCTTAGGCACCAGCCCTAAGAATATTGGATGTATTCAACCAATAGGGCAGACAGGCTGACAGCAAGAGTCCATCATCACAGCACTACATACTCTGCAGTATGGATACTCCCTGGGAAAACTAGTTGTGCATTTAAAGTCTGGAATAAACATATGCTTACAAGATTTACTGTTCTTTTGATAAATTAAGATAACTGCCTATACATCATTAAAATAGTACACCCCATAGTGAGAACTAGCAGATTCAGGGATACAATTACCATCACTTAAAATTCTACTGAATTTAAGTAATCAAAGGACTTAAGGACAGGAGAGCTGCCTGAGGACTGAAGGACAACAAATGTCACTCCAATCTTCAAAAAAGGCAAGGAGGAGGACGTCAGGAACTATAGGCCAGTCAGCCTCACCTCCATCCCCGGAAAGGTGATGGAGCAGTTCATCCTGGAGGTCATCTCCAAACATGTAGAGGACAAGCATGTTACCAGAAGTAGTCAACATGGATTCACCAAGGGAAGATCACGCTTGACCAACCTGACGGCCTTCTATGATGTCGTGACTGGCGGGGTCGAAGGGAGAGCAGTGGATGTTGTCTGTCTTGACTTCAGTAAGGCATTTGACACTGTCTCACATAGCACCCTCACAGGAAAGCTAAGGAAGTGTGGGTTGGATGAGAGGACATTGAGGTGGACAGAGAACTGTCTCAACAACAGAGCTCAGAAGGTCATGATCAATGGAGCAGAGTCTGGATGGAGGCCTGTAACTAGCGGTGTCCCCCAGGGGTCTGTGCTGGGTCCAGCCCTTTTCAACATATTCATCAGTGACCTGGATGATGGGACAGAGCACACCCTCAGCAAGTTCGCTGATGATACCAAGCTGGGAGGAGTGGCTGATACACCAGAAGGCTGTGCTGCCATCCAGTGAGACCCGGACAGGCTGGAGAGCTGGGCCGAGGGGAAACTCATGAAATCCAACAAGAGCAAGTGTAAGGTCCTGCACATGGCGAGGAACAACCCCATGCACTGGTACAGGCTGGGGGCTGAACTACTGGAAAGCGGCTCTGTTGAGAAGGACCTGGGAGTGTTGGTGGACAGCAAGCTGACCATGAGCCAACAATGTGCCCTTGTGGCCAAGAAGGCCAACGGTATCCTGAGGTGCATTAGAAGGAGTGTGGCCAGTAAATCGAGAGATACTGTCCTCCCCCTCTACTCTGCCCTAGTGAGACCACCTTTGGAGTGCTGTGTCCAGTTCTGGGCCCCACAGTTTAAGAAGGATGTGGAACTCCTTGAGCAAGTCCAGCAGAGAGCTACCAAGATGATCAGGTGACTGGAGCATCTCCCCTATGAGGAAAGGCTGAGAGACTTGGGTTTGTTCAGCCTGGAGAAGAGAAGACTGAGGGGGCATTTCATAAATACCTATAAATATCTAAAGGATGCGTGTGAGGATGATGGGACTAGGCTCTTTTCAGTGGTGCCCAATGATGGGACAAGGGGCAATAGGCACAAGTTGCAACACAGGAAGTTCCACCTCAATATGAGAAAAAAAACTTCTTTCCTGTGAGGGTGCCAGAGCAGTGGAACAGGCTGCCCAGAGAGGTTCTGGAGTCTCCTTCCCTGGAGACATTCAAAACCCACCTGGATGTGTTCCTGTGCCCACTGCTCTGGGTGTGCCTGCTCAAGCAGGGGGGTTGGACAAGATGATCTCCAGAGGTCCCTTCCAACTCCTACCCTTCTGTGATTCTGTGAAGGCATTAAGGTAGGCTTTCTACACAGGAATCACTGTACTTTATGCCTATAGAGAGCATTTGGTATCAGTCGGACTTCATTAGGCAACTTCAGTTTGCAAATTCTGGCATGTACAAAAAAAACCTGTAAGAGCTGAGATTAAACATCAGCATTATCAAATTATTTGATTCAAAATCTTATCTTTAAAAGTAGGAATCGTTATTTTCAAAGTAATTAAAAAACTTTGGGGGAAAAAGGATACCTGGTTTGAAGATTTTATTTTTTTAAATAATCATTTTAATGGACACTGGTATAGAAATGCCTCAGAATAAGAATAGGTAGATATAATGGGTTCAACACCTAAACGTTCTAGTGGCAAAGCATTATTCCACTTCCCATCAGAAGCTAGGAGACGGTAATTTTAAAGGAGCAAGTAGTAGTCTGTTCTGCTTCTTGCATACACAAAATCAAGAGGTGCATGCCAATTCTATTATCTTGATTGCTAGCAATGGTTACCAATTTTATTTTTGGATCCCAAGTCAAACACTGGGGTAGTACTTAAATATGTAAAGTTGTATTAGAGAATAAAGCAAAGCAATGGCTAAAATACCTTTTTTTAAAAAAATATCTTTTACAGGGATAGGGATCTGGAGTTTCAGATGCTGAGAACAACTTCAGGAAGGAATTAAATCTGTACTGAGTGTTCAAGAAGCAAGACAAAGTGCCAAATTACCTACTTGCAATGACAGAAGAATCACCACTGAATTGACTGGAGTTGTGTTCATGTAAGTCAGAACTGGATCTTGAAACTTCTACAATGGAATTATGGCACATAATATTTACTTCTAAAAATACCGTGTCCTTTATGGTTAAGTCCCAGTAGGCAGCATCAAAGACTGCTACAGTTACACAGCTAGATACTTCCCATGTTTTCACAGGAATCATGTGAAATGCTTGAAGGCAAATACTCAACTTCTGAAGCTTTTCTCAATAAGAGCAGCAGATGGCAGTGCAGTAGCTTTCCAAAGAGGAGGGATTAAATAGCAGGGTTAAATTACCTGTAGCATGGTGGAGTGTTATACAAAGAGCCATTCATTGCTTGTGTTTTGTAATCCAGTACTACAGGGCATTCTTTCAGTGCAAATCCCAACAAGTCCTCGCGTACTATTACAACAGTAACTCCAGCACAGCCAACATTCTTCTGAGCACCAGCAAAAATCACACCAAACTAAGAGAAAGAAGAAAAGGACTTGCTACATGCATTCACTAGTAGATCCTACAATTGAGTAATACATCAGTATCACTATACAACAGGTGTACAACTCAGCTGAACAGCTTGGAGAACATGTTGAAAACAAGCAAGTTGTAGGTCAAAGAAGAGTTAGGAAAAGTTCTGATTTCAAAGTGTACTTACAGCTATGGTTGTTATCCCATGTATATCTATGATCAGAACAACGTATCTTCAACAGAGGCAGATTATCACAGCAAATTTCCCGATGATTTGCTAAATAAATATTTAGTAGCCACAAATAATTCTCAAGGCAGCCTGTCCCCATTTCACACTACTCCAAGCAAATTTACTAAGAATAAATTCATTCACATATTTTCAACCAACCTGGTATTTCAGAACAGGCATCATTTAATCCACCTGTTCAAAGGGGCAGATCAAAAAGGCCAAGATGAATGCACTAAAATTGCCCCTTTTTGCTACACCCAGGTAAGAAAGGTGAAGTAGTGTGTTTGACTAGTCCGTAGCACTTCCCACTTGTAACACACTTTACAAAACATAGGTACTATGTTCTACCTCTGTATTACCTATGAAACAGACATAGTAATTGTGAAGCACAGGAAGCATTAGCAGCTTAAAAGGGGTTACAGATTTTCCATGTAAGAGGCAGGATCAAAAACCCTGATTCACAGTACCCTGCTATAGCCATTTATACTGTCTACAGACTAAATACGATTCAGAAGATATGTTTTTCAGCTACACCATCAGTGAAGACCATACAGTAGACAAATAATCTTGGACAGCTATTAACATGAACAATTTCAGCATAGTTCAATATGTTTTTACTAAAAAGAAGACAACAGATACACATTGAAATATCAAAATTTAAATTTCAACATTTGTATCCACCATCAGATACCCAAGTAACAAAATACTATTTTCTTAATTTCACTGCTCAACATCTCTGGCCATCCAGACATTTCAAAGTGCCTAACTATATGCATTAAAGTTTGAAAGTGCTTTGTGCCACCACTGTGTCTAATACAGTACCTTGGAAACATCCACAGGTCTGGACAGGAAGTTTGATGACATATCACAAACCAAGACTGCTCCTTTGACATCAGGTACAAAGTCAAACTCCACACCATGAACAGTCTCATTAGCACAGTAATAGACATAAGATGCATCTGGATTAAGATTCCACGTGCTTGGGTCAGGAATGCCTGAGGCAGACAGAAAAGAAAAACCAAAGGTCACTGGAAACAAGTAATTTTCCTGGCATGCAATTTACTTGAACACAGAACTTCAGTGCAAACCCAGAATGATTTTCTAGTATGAAGTATGAATTATCTTGTTACCAGGAAGATATAGTTTATCTGCAGAGGAAATATACCAGTGCATTCCCAAAATTCTATGGTGAGCCATCATTAAGCTGGCAAACACCCTTCTGGTTTTCAGCCCTTATTCCTCAAGGGATTTTCATCAGGTTTGTAGTCTGTGATTGCAAACTACTGCCCTAAGGGTCCAAATCAGCATTTCAGAGGAATTCAGGCACTGGGTCCAAGAATCCTCCCAGTGCCTTTGGAACCACAGAATCATCCAAATTCTCACTGATGAAGGTCTCCAAAGCTGTGTTTCTGTGCATACCAAGAAGCATTTGTCTTGTCCACACTGCACACAAGGCTACCTACCTACCTTCCATTTAAGCTTTGCAACTGATTTACAAAACTCGGATCTTCTCTGTCAACATGCAGTATATAGGCATGCCCTGGCAAAACAGGTTTTGGGCAGAACAGGTTTTGCACAGAACAGGTGGTTGCTCTTCCTTTCTTCTCTCTCCAAAAGAGGAAGAGAAAGAAGTGCTGCTATTGCCTCAGCCATTATTTACTGCCTCCCCCCGTATCTCCTGCTGCCAAATGGTGAATACACTCCCCTAGACTGGGAAGTTTTAGGTTCAATTCCTTGCTGTGCCTCAGAGGATATAAACTTATTTTCCATTACAGTCCTAATCACAAGTTAATATATTCACTCATACAGGTATATTCTTTGTCTTTCCTGTTGCCACTCCTCCCAGTTCAAATGGTATCATTTGGACCAGAGGGAAGAAAAGGAAGCATGACTTGCAGGAGTAGAAACCAGAATACAGGTGTCCCTGCTCCAAGAATTATTTATGTATATCCAGTGACAAATTATACATTTAACATGTTCTTGGAACAAACTTACAAAATTTCCCAATGCCTCAATTACAGTTAACCTCCTTCTTCCTTCTACATTGTGGTCATTCAGGTTATGTCGTGTCCAGTAACAGGCTTCAAGAGGAAGATTTGAAAAATACCTCTTCTATTCCAGAGCCAGCTGCCTGTTATGACACATGGGTGGGGAAGTATTTGGGAACCCTTAAATAAGGTAACAGAATACAGGTCTCCCATCTTCTGGGCCAACAAGGTTAGATCCCAGACATGATTCTAAATTTCAAAGCAATCTCTATTGAGTGTACCTGAAACTGAAATACCTTGCAGCATTGCTGCAAGTAGCTTAAGAACTCAGTTAAATAACAAAAGTAAAAAAAATTCAGAAAGCCCAGACCATTTCCCTACCGATACACATATGCTCCTTGCCATTTATGTTCTGGGATCTGCTCAGCCTAGTTTCACAGTTTTCTTCTGATGGAGACTGTTAAGCCATGTAACAGATGTCCCAGTGATGAAAATGGGAGAGACATGTCAGGCAATCTTTTGAGTGCTGGGCAGTCAACTCTGTAACTAGTTAACATTCAATAACCCAGTAGCTGAGTTGGACCAATTTTTACAGCGATTTGAAAAAGCTAAGCATTCACATGGATGGATGTAATCATCAACTTACTTGTATAGGTTCCTAGTTTTGGATGAACGATATTCACTTTGGCGTACTTCTCTGCTTCTTTAGCTGCTTTTGCTGACCAAGCTCCAGTAACCACATAATCTGCATGTCTTCCCTCCTTTAAACCAATAAGATTAAGTGGGACTGCACTGAACTGACCAGATCCACCTCCTTGGAGGAAAATAACCTTGTAGTTTTCTGGTATATTTCTGCATGCAAGACATAACCATTTATATTATTCCCAGAAGACACAGGATGCATACTACTTGCATTTACCCATTTAACACCAACTGAGGAAGAGCATTGTCATTTTGGAAGATACTCTGCCAAGAGGCTAGACCAAATACCATTAACTTACCTCAGCACTGGTCTTTAGTAACAAGTATTAAGAGTAATTTATTTTTTACTAGAAGATTTGAAGAGTAAATTTTACTGATAAAGATTTGCTAAAAACAAGCTTTTTCCCTTTGGATAGCATTAAACAAGTTCACTCCTGAGTAATGCTACTATCATAGTACACACAAACTTGAAAGATATTATTGCAGAATTAGTGCTCACTTATAATTTTGTCTATTACTAGCTTCATGGCTTTTCTGTCAGGCTAAGAACTTCACACTGAAGTGCTCACAGCAAAATTCATCTTTGAGACCCTTCAACCTGCAAGTGCAACTGTTCAGTAAAATGTCAAGTACCATAAAGAGTTCTTCACACAGTCACAAAAATTACTTGTTCAAATTATTCATTAAAACCCCTCTCTCAATTCTGGCTGTGGTTGAGAGTGAAGCTTTTATATGAAATGACCACTATTATTAACTACTATGAGGACATTAATTATAATACACAATAAGTTTATTTTTAAAAGCTTGAAATGTGTCACACCACAAATCGGAAAAGGGCTCCTGACCAGTGACCTTAAACACATCCATAGTATTTGTTAGTAACATCAGACTGATGAGTAATTACGGATCACCCCTACACCACTAGAGACTGATTTCTGTTGTTTCCACTTATTTATTGAAGAAAGTCGCTCCCTTCACAAATTCTATGAAGGTGTCAAAAATTAAGATTTCAGAAGAAAGGCAACTAGTCAGTATGTAGTAGACACATAAAAAGCATCTTAACCTAATAAAAGCCCTTCATCACTTTAAATAAATCAGCAGAAAAAACACAAGACCAATGTCCTCTCCAAGATTATTACTCTATCAGACACAGTATCCAAACAAAAAACCACCAAACAAACAGGTGCTTTCCAGGAAAGGTCTTTGCATTAGTAATTATTGGTGGAAGTAGCATAAGCATAAAGCAAAAATAAGCAGGAAGTTATTCACTTACAGCAATTCACGCATTAGATTTTCAGCTGTATTTAAAATTTTTGTGAAATCTGAGGTCCGATGGCTCATTTCTTTGAGGAAAGGAAAGAAGAAATAATATGAAACAAAATGGTAATCCATGAATGCGATCCAGAAATTGTCTTAAGCTTTAATAGCCTAGACCTCTTATACTACAGACCCAAAATGCCCAAAAGCTCCCACTCCCACTTCCAACTCCTACGGGGTTTTTTTGGTGACCCTTCCTAAATACCCATACAAGACACACACCTCCATCCTTGTCCAGAGCCAGGCAAATCCAGTTCATTCACATTTGGCTTCCACATGCCCTAACTACCCCCATGAACAACTATATCTGCATGACACCTAGAAAGGTGTTAGTTTTCCTCACTCTATGGATGTTCTCTGCTACTAAAGCATTATCAAGTACAGAGTAAGGTACTGCGGCTTGTTTCATTCTTTTATTTTAAAAAAGGCTTCTTCATGCAGTAATCCTAATTAAATGTTAATGAGACATAGTACTCATTGCTTTTATTAAATCCATATGCTTTCTTCCATCTGCAAGAGAGTATAATTTAAGCATTAATCCCAATCCTGCAGAGGCTGCTGAACATCCTACTTCTAGCAATCAGTTTCATAGGAAAAGTAAAACACTGACCATCATCTTGCATAATTTTTTTCTGCAACTGGGGCTGAAAAGCCAGTCAGCCACCCATATGGTGCAGAAGACACCTCCTCCTTATGACAGGACACCATGACCTTCCTAATGGGAAGGATGCTATACACCACATACACCTGAAGTATTTTGCCACATAGTATATAAGGTAATATATCTGGTCTCCATATACCACACACATATAGTATGTGTATACATACATAGTATTTTATATATACAATATATTAAAAAAAGACTTTATGTATCTATGTTTAAACACACATACACATCCCTACCCAAAGACCCAGTACTAAAGTTTACATATGATTAGTTATCTTTTTTGTCTCCAGTCCTTTGTTTTGCATCACTAAACATCTGGCTATGCATCATTTTATGGTCTCCCGCTGAATAGTAGAAAAGTAGTATGAAAAAGTATGCTGTAGACATACATGTTACCAAAGTAAAGTATTAGAAAAGGAGCAGAAATACTAAGACAAAAACTCTTAAATACCTACATTCTGAAAAACACATAGTTTTTAAAGTCTTACCAAGAACACTTATACCAAGTCCTTTGTAGTCCACCAATTCCTTCTGTGCTTCTAACAGTACCTAAAAAAAGAAAAAATTCACAAGTAAGTTAAGGGAATTTTCCCCTATCTGGAGTAACTGATGCATCATACATATGCCAGCTGCTCCATATTGCAATAAAGTGACACTTGTCAAGTGAGATTAACAGAAGCATCATCACCAATATAATTCCATTGTATCCAGTAGCTGAAGGCCTTCTGTAAGATAGCACAATTAAAACATATGCTTGGAGTGGAGGCCACGCTTTAAGTTATTATTTCAGCAGTTACATTTCCAGACTTCAGAATGATTTCTGTGGGTTAGATAGATCTCCCAACCTTTTACTGAACTCTAGATGTTTGCACGTGTGCTCGTTCTAACCGAGCATTTTAAATCCCCGCCCCCATCCCTCCACCCTGTGTTCTTTCACTTGACATGTACAAACAGGACAACCAAGGTATTGAGGAAAACAGAGGGGAAAAAAATCAGGGGAATTGGGTACTTCAAACTAACCCAATAAAACAATGCTCTGTTTCACAGAATTAAGTCCCACACTTTTTGAAGATGAACCTTCTCTATGTTATTGAAAGGTAAGAAGAAATGCAGCAAAATTTTGAGACACCTGAAAAACACAGGCCACTCCTAGAAGCCCTAGCCAGGTAATCTGCTGCTTCAGCCTTCCATTTCTCTTCCACAGCTCTCGCATATCAACAAAATGGAATTAGATTCTAGACACTGGATCCGCAGCCTCCAATTTCAGTAGATTCTTGTGTGAAAGCCAGGACATTCTTAGTTCCTCCTAACGGCAGCAGGAGGAGAGGGAGCCCCAGCAGAAAAGCCACCAAAACAAACGCTCTGTGCAAGCGCCCTACAATTTGCCAAGAAACCACATTCTCTGGACAGCTGCAGGAACAAGAAATCTACCTTGCTGACAGGGTATCTGCATGGGCTGTCAACTGTAACAGCTGGTCAGCAAGAGATCAACCAGAAACAACTGTGCTGCTTTTTAATGCTACAGATTGTGAAGTTTTAACCACTGCGTTTCACATGCAGACCTACTCATGCCAGAGGAAGGGAAAAAAGTTAAAGGGAACACAAATAGACACAGAACACACATTAGAAAGTGCTTGTTAAACTGCTTGATAAAATCCATTTCTGCTAGTAACAGTCTTTATCTGACAATCTGCACATGCCTTACAAGACATTTATGATATGCCTTATAATAGCCATGAAGAGCTCTGTCCACCTTCTTGCTTCCATGACTCGCAGCACTTCATATGCAGCATCAGCTCACAATCAAAGTGAAACAATCGAGGTGATACAGTAGTCCATGTAAGAGCTCTGCATTTCCAAGAGGGGAAAACAGATTAATAATATGGAGTTCAGCTATGCTCTCCTCAAACCCTAAACCCAGCTCTCAGTACTCTGTCAGAGAGCTGGATACCGCAGCAGGATAAGAGGCCCTTTTGAAGCCCTTTTGAAGACAGAAAACAAATTTCTTTGCATATAATCTACAAAGGCCATTTGCATGAGAAGGAGGGGGAAAAAAAAAAAGCTACTGCACAGCAAATTTGTTTACCTAAAGAAAAATGTTAAAGAAATAATGCATAATTAAGAAAACAATGAAGGAAACTAAGAAAAGAAGAAAAGGTTTCCACAATATGTGACATACATTTCTTAGGTTGAAAGTCAGGTGCACACGATGGGGTGGAAACCACCCCCTGTCCATATGTAACTGGGTAACCTATGGCTGCTGATGCAACTTTCCAGAGGGTTGAGCCTACGCTACGCTCATTATCACTTCTTAAATAGACTTCTCAGGGAATTACCGTGTTATTTGTCGGCCGACAAGTAACACACCCGACACAGCCACTGCCCTAGTGCACCCGAGGACTCGCTTCCCATCCCAAAACCGATGGGGCAAGGCCCGCGTGCTCAGGCTCAGAGAAGCACCTGGAGAACACTCCTAACGCGCCCCCAAAGCGCCGGCCCCGCCGCGCACCCCAGAGGGCGGGCAGGGGCAGAACAAACATGGTTTCGTCGCTACGTAGGTATCTCTTTTTACCACTGTTTCACGGCAGCTTCCCCAGCCCTCGCCTCGCCGCCGGCGCCCGCGGGGCGCCGGGACGGGAGGCGGCTGCCGCGGACACCCGCCGCCGCCCCAGTGCAGCCCAGGGCCCCGCCGTGCCGGCGCGACCCCCGCCCCCCGAGAAGGGCCCCGGCCCCGACTCACGGAGCGCGGCAGCTTCGCCGGCCCGGCCCCGAAGTTCGCCACCTGCCGCCCGCACTCCATGATGCCGCCGCTGCCGTCTCCGCCACCCGCCCGCCGTGCCTGCGGCCCCCGCCCATATAAAGCCACCGCCGCCCGCCCGCTCGCCGATTGGCTCCCGCCGCACACACCCAAGGGGCGGGGCTGCCGCCCGCCCGCCGTGCCCCTCGTCTCCCCCCCCCCCCAGCCCGCTATTGGCCGGGGGGCCACGAGCAGGCAGCGTGATCGGGCTCGCGGCCGGAGGCTGCGTCACGCGGCGCAAAAGCGGTGGCGGAGCCCCGGTCCGGGGGTTGGGGCCGTTGGGACGGTTGGGGAGGGGCCCAACCCCCGGGAGGGCGCCACGCGTGGTGGGCTGCGGGGTAGGACTCGAAGCGACGAGAAGGAGTTGCACGTGCCTCGCCCTTGGGAAGCCGCGATAAGCCTTGCCGGCGTCTCCTTGCGCGTGCAACCGTAGGTGGACGGACAGACGGGCGGACTGTATGTCCTACCATGGCTTTGCTGTGTTTTTTTCCCCGTGCAGCTGCTGCTGCAGGGCTGGGCCGCTTGTTCCAAAAGCAATCTGTGCGAACGCATGAGAAATTAAAAACAGCAATCCGTCACAGCAATGAAATTCAGGTGATGTTTCACGTTGAAAGAGGTGGTTTCCCAGATGCCTTCGTATTTTGCATGAAATCCTTTCCCCGTAGAGGAGCAGGATCCCTACCTACTCTAATGCAAGAAGTGCCTGCATGTTGGGTGCTGTTTCCCCGAACAGCCCGTTACAGACAAATTGCTGTTTGGATTTCATAGAAAGGGAATAAAACCAGGAGAGCTGTGAAACTTAATTTCACAGAATGGATAGCAGAGCTGGGACTTGCCTCAAGGTCTGCCAAATCCCATGCTATTATCCCTAAATGCTGAAGTATTCTTTCCAGAGGTACGTTGGTTGTAAATTCATGGAAAACATAGAGTTGATACAGTTAAATTGTTGTGACCGAAGGAAAGACTTCAGCTCAAACGATTTCTTCTGCATGTTTTAATGAGAGACATACCGCCTTTCCATCAGTTTTCAGGCATGATTTTAAAGGCAGTAGCAGTAAATCAGTTTTGACAAAACAAGCCATTAAGTATGGTTGAAAACAGATGGGCTTTACAGAGTCCCATAATTTTCAAGTATCTTGGACAAGATTCATGAATTCTCGTATGCTGCTGCATAAAGCACAGCTCTTGAGCACGTTAGTCTGCCCAGTGTTATCTGTAATGCTGACCCTGCTTTAGCCCCATGCATGTTCACCAAGTTTATCATCAACATGAATTGTGTCTGTACCAAATCTGCATTTTTTTCAGAAATTGAAGTGTTGATGTCCATTATTTCATAAATACTGAGGTTTATATAAAAGGTCATTTTCACTACAAATTATTTCACTGAAGAAACACTGACTACTTGAATTTGTTCCTTCTCCTGTCAAGCCAGGTCATTCCTAGAACAATAAGAATTTACAGCTTACAGCCTGATCTGGTATTTAGTTTATAGATTTTTCTCTCATGCAAGTTGTTTTGTTTAAAAGGTTGTAAACAGAGACAGTGGGTTTAGAGCAAAAACAACCTTCATTTCAACCATGGCTACAGCTTAATTAAAACCCACCAAACCTGCTTTCAGGCACCAGAACTGCCCTCAGTTCTAAAAGAGACAATTCATGGACATTACAAGCTGGATTCATTCTCTTCAAAACACCAGGGTATTTTTAAAATATGTCTCAGACCGCAACCCTGAACTACTACATTACTTCTAATTTTTAAAATTAGTTCTAATTAGATAGAAGGCTCAAGTGAAATGCTCAGTAACAACATAGATGTGACTACAATATAATTATTTTTACTAGAGTCTCAGAAACAATCTCATAGAGATATGGGCTCTTCGTATGGGCTTTTCCCAGTATTAAACCCAGACTACCTACGTCCGCCCAGAGAGGCAGCTTTGAACTCCAACCTGCTGGTGTACAGGTGTCCGGGGTAGGAATGGGTAGTGGGAGCCGTCGGAAATAGTTTAGGTTGGTAGTTCAGGTCAGTAAGCCTGGCCACTACTATGGGAAGTACTTCGACATCTGAGCAGGAGCAGTCCTGAATCCTAACCATGGGGCACAAACCACAAGGTAAATTAAAACTTTGGAATTAAAAGTGTAATTCAACCTCTGGCACAAAGAGCTACAATGCAAAAATAGAAAGTAGGCAAGCTGGTCCTGGTGTCAGCTCAGAGCATGGGGAATACATATCAGGTACTGTAGATTTTTGGTTTAAGAAAGTCCCATCCTGACCAGAAGGGTCAAAATAGCAGCTCCCGTGAGATCAGAGGACAACTGTGCTGGAAGCCTCTCCACCCAGAGCCTTACAAAATCTATTTCACATTATGCATTGATGGGGAGTAAATAAAATTGACAAGGGTGTATAAACCAGAAAGCTTCCTGGAGACAGAATAGTCCATTTTTGCCTCGTGCAAGGGATTATTATGCTTTTTTACAGTTGGAGAGAATGAATAGGAAGAGTAAAGGTCATGTCAGAGTTTTGTTTCTATTGAATTGAGATTTCTCCTATTTTAATATTTTGCTACCAGCAAGTATGATTTAATCTTTTTATTACATCAGAAACCATAAATTCATTATATCAATATTCATAGTCACCCAGTATAAAATACAAGCTTTCAAAACCATGACTTCCAGGAATGCTTCTGGCGTCCAGCATTTGACAGGGAACCCTTTTAACTGCCACAAATCCTTGCAGATAAACCTGAATTTGCATAACTAACACAAAAGCAGAGCGCGCTGTATTTAGTGTGATGCATAACTGGGGGGGGGGGGGGGGGGGAGGAAAAACCCAAACCAAAACAAGACAAAAAATACAGAGAAAGTATAATATTTAAATAAAGTTTCAGAGTTTTCAGTGAACTTTTATAGGGTTCATTGTGACTTCATGTTCTACTGGACAGAAAAACCTTCAGCTACTGCTGGAAAAGAATCAGCCCACTCAAGGAGAGCAAGCGCACACGAGTTCTCTGTCTGGTACAATAACAGGCAAACTGACGTCATTATTAAAAGACAAATAATGCTGACTACATAGCAACTGCCAGCTCTTTCAGGAGGCAGATGGGATGTCTGGTCCAGCACACCAGCAAGACTGGCAAATTTTGGTAGGACTTAATATAAGATGCAGGTAGTTCAGGCAAGGGTTTGGGGTTATTCTGTTTTTCAGAGATCTCGCTCCAAATATCGCAATTACGAAGTGTAAAAAGTAATTCTTGGGAGGTCCACATGGAGAGAGGAAAAATGCTCAATTTTTATAAGTAAACAGTAACATGTTCTCTAGCAAATAGCTGGCCTATTGATTTCAGGTTTTTATGTCAAACAAGAACACAGACAAATATGTAAAACATTAACTAATAGCAAGAGGTTGAAACAGTTTATATCCAAACTCAGGGTAAAATGGTTTCATAATCATTGAAAATGTACCTATATATACACACTGTTTTTATATATATATATACACACACACAGATTTTTTAAAAATCTTTGTAAAAGCATGGAAAGTTCTGAAATATTCACAATAGCCTTAAAAAATACTTCTCCCCCAGGTAACTTTCATCCATTATCTCTACTGGCTTCAGATCCAATATTTATATGGAGTATGCACTCCCGATTCTCACAGCAAGAGTGCTGCACAACAGCACCTGTGATGAGATGGAGAACCCTTCATGCTTCTAATTTAAAAAGTGTATAAGTATTAATTCATCTGAAAAAAAATGTGCCCATCGAAGTTATATATTGCCTGCTCAATTTTGCATTAAATGATGCTTTTTTTATATAATTAGTACTTTAAAAGCAAGTACTAGTAGTATTTAGCCCATATACTAGTAGCATTTATACCTTTATAAGGTATTTATGCCACCTGCTTATAGGCATACAATAAATGAACAAACAAACTGTTCTTTATGGTATTTTTAGGAACAAGTACCAGATTCAAAATTCCTAACCTCACAAATCACAACACTTCTGAATTTGTAATTTTATCCACCATTTCACAGAAATGAGCTTCAGAGTTTTATTCTTAAAAAGGGAACACGTAGCCTTTAATGCTGAAGAAACTGATTGCATGTAATTGTTCAATCAAATCAAAATCACAAAGAATCACGACTGAAAGGCACATACCTCAAATGTTTGGGAGAATATCTAAAAAATTGCATAGATTAATATATTACCTGCTATTATTCTGAACAGATGCGATGAAGTCTGTATAAATAATGTACTTTCATTGTGCAATTACTTGTGCAATATTGCAGTAGCTAAGGTAATCTCGTGCTATTTGCTCAATAGAACATTTCCATTTGAGGATTCATGAATTTCTCCACAATTGTCAAGTGACTGGAGTCAGAAATTTCTACAGATTGTTTGTGTTCCAGAACTCTCACAACAGATGACAGAGTAAAAAGAAAGCTACGCAGTGTATTTTTCCCTCCCATTTCAGCCCAAATCATCTTGCCTAGGTTCCTGAATGTGAAAAGTATCTTCCATTGCTCTGTCACCCTGTCCCCTTCACTCTGCAGATGGAATAAACGTTGCCAAGAAAAAAGTTCATATCAAACAGATCAAAATATTATGACCACTCAAAATCTCAGCTAACGCTGTAGATAGTGAAATAAAGGCGAAGTATTTAAATTTGATCTTTTTCAAAAGAGCAGTTTTTCATGACAATTGCACAATGTGAGTTTTCAACATCTGAACTTCTCTTAGACAAGCATTGTGTGTCAGATTCTACTGATCTCCCAGAGTTGCTACTACAGTTTAAGAAACTTCTTTTAATTCAGGACTGACACAAGCACATCTATGTGAAGAAAAGTCAAAGAAAGAATTTAAGGAAATAAAATTGACTGGTTCATTCAAAAGCAAAATTCTCTGCCATTGTTGAATGAAACGACCTAGGCTTTAACCCTACACTAAAACAGTTTAGGTTGTTTCATTCTTCCAAATGCAGATTTTGTTGCTTAAAAACACTTTTCCTAAAATTTGCTTAAATGTTTAACATCTTCCTCATCTCCACAACCCTTGCTAATACATTTAATGTTACAGAACTCCCATTTGTATCAAAACGGTAGTTACTGAAGGAGACTGATAATTATATTAGTCTCTTCACTGATTGCCTTCTCATGACACTCAGGCAAGTGTACAAATATAAAGAAAGATTCAGGGCCATACCGAATTGCATCTGATTACTATTCCTGGTGCAAAACAACATGATTTTCTGTGCTGCATCAGGCAAATCAAAACCTATGTTACTCTAACAGAAGTTCAGAAGCTGCAAATCAGCTGCCTGTGCAAAAGGACAGGAACAAGAAGCTGGGGGGCAAACTCTAGGAGTTTTAAAACAAAGATATTAGTTTAGTTTTACGTTCTCACATTTCTCTAGGACCTGAGAACAACCTAATCGAGTTGGTCTAGACACCCCTTAGAGGTCCTTTCCATCGTGTATTATTCTATGATCTGCAGTCATAGCAGTGAGGAAGAATGGCTGTATTTAAATATTTTTTTCAGAGATGTTTCTGGGCTCATTTTCAAATCTGAAACTTCCGCTACCTTTGGGAATGTCATACCCATGCCCTGTTAGGCGTGAATTGGTGTTTGCCCTAAAACAATTTTTTCCACTTCCATTGCAACACACTGGAAATAAATGAAAAGCAAAATTTGTACTCAAATTAATTTTATTAGCTCAAAACAGTTTACACTCCATAACAAGATCTGTGATACACAATAAAATCCATATGCCAGGAATCCTTTGTATGTAGTACAAACTGAAGGGTACCATTCTACCAGTGCATCATATTTCCAAAAATAAAAATCTAGTGACAAGTGATGCAAGCATGAAACAGGAATACTAAACAGCATGCAGTGTTTTAGAAGTTTACAAAGTCTACATTACTTTACAAAAAAGGCACAAACTACACTGAGGCATCTAAAATTTATTTTTAATCTTGCAAGTATAAAGAACAGTTCAAACACTTTGGATCCATTTCAAATGCTGGTAATACTTTGGATACTTTCAGAGCCAGATCCTACAGTATCAGTTCCAGACTGGTTTACTGTCTGCAGTCTACTTTGGTCTCCTCTTGCTCCATCACTGGGAATGGCCATTTCATTTGCTCTAGGGATGCATTTCTTTGAGGAAAAACTTCTGCTTTTTTCACCAAAAGCACCACTGGATGTTCTGCTACCATTACTTTTAATATGTACACTGGAATCAGAAAATGAATGCAGACTGGCAACCAATTGCCTTGCTGAGTGATGTCCTTTCACATGTTCATTTTGTTTGACTCTCCTCTCAGAGAATGTGGGAGTGCTATTTCGAGGCTTATCCTCTTTAGTTTGGTTAATTGTGTGAGCTTCATTTTCCTTCCGTGAGCCTGGCTGATGTCCAGCAGTTTGAAGTTCCTGTAACTCTCTAAGAGCAGAGAAGGCATTATTCATAACCATCTGGGATTGAAATGTGCCAGGAAGAGAAACTTGGATGTCCCCAGCTCTGTTCTGAAATAAGAGATTCCAATGAAAATACTGATGCAACTGGAGAAAAGAAATCCAGTATTGCAACTGCCATATACTAAAATTTGCATAGCAAAATGAAGTCTTTACATAATATGGAAAAAATTCAGAGACAATAGCAATCACACAACTTTCATTACCTTTCAAAGCAAGCAAGTTTCAGAAGATAGCTAGGATGATAATGACACAGAGTAGGCATATTACAGTTTCAGATCTAGCCTGAACTTCATACTACAGGAATGTGTCAAATATACTGGCGCAGCCAAAGCCTAACCATGTCTATCATTCTGAAATAGCTGCAATTCGTAACATTTGCTCACAGTTCACTGTAGTGCGATGCCAATAGTCTATCCCACAATACCTAGCTTCCGCAAGAATCCAAACTAACCAATACCAGGAGATAAGTATGAGAGTAGTGTTAAGTGTTAGTTGAAGCTTTTTGTAGTCATCATTTGCCATGTGTACTTAAAAATCACTTTAAGCTCAGGCTTCTAAATGTAGATGAATTAGAAAAACAATGATTCAAACAAACTTCATGAACAAGTTAATGTCACAGTCCATCAGCTGAAAACACTGTGGCAAGCCGAACTATAACAAATATCAGAGAACCTATAATGAGAATTACTCTATTACTCTGAATGATTTTAGCAGATTCAGACTGCAAAACTGGAAATTGCTTTGCGCAACATTAAAAAAACCCAACACTTTTTACCATCATGTTTTAGGAGCTCATGGTGTTCTTGAGGAGTTTGGAACACTTCATAGGGAAGACATTGGGTATAATAAATGTACTGGAAATACAGCATGATTCTTAATGTGACAGTTTTATCCAACTTGGACAATGCTGTAGGCTGCCAGTATCTTAATTTTTAATTGCCTTAAAAATTTAAGCCTGTTTTTTTTGTTTGTTTGTTTTTGGTTGTTTGGTTTTTTTTTTTGGGAAGGGAACTTTAGTACCTCCCTTGGAAAATCCAGGTGGTTTTCTATTTATTGACTTCAGAGTAGGAACTAAAACCTTATGCTGTTAATATCACAAATATGT
The DNA here is from genome assembly GCF_949628215.1 of Phalacrocorax aristotelis. Taxonomy (NCBI): domain Eukaryota; kingdom Metazoa; phylum Chordata; class Aves; order Suliformes; family Phalacrocoracidae; genus Phalacrocorax; species Phalacrocorax aristotelis. Next base: position 40,769,286 of record NC_134311.1, read on the forward strand.
AATTGCCTGCAATTCATGGCATGGCCCTCATAGAAATCTAACACAACTGGATACACACACTGTAATAACTTAAGAAAATTCCTGCTTTTCAAAAGGCATATTGTACTACACTCTATTATCAGACCAAGTTTTTTTAAAACCACTATACATCATTACTAAGTGTTCCTAAAAAACCTAGTCATGGTATTTTCCATTTTTATGGACACATACCACTATTGAACTTCATATTTCAAAATGAGAAACAACATAATTACTACCAACACTTACTTTAGAACATTACAAAATACTATGGTTTCTGTTCCAAACGGTAATAGCTTAAAAAGCTTACATTAACCATTGAATTATTATGATCTGTATAAATACAGCTACAGCAAAAGATTGCAATAATAACTTCATGGATCATTTGTTAATCATTACTTTCAGTCAGAGGGGGAAACCAGCTGAAAAGTACATTAAATAGAATCAAGTACATTGCCACTGGCATTCCCTCTATAGACTTACTTTGCTATTCTGGGTATGTTCTTGTCTTTCTTCTTCAAAAGACTTCTCCTTTATTATGTTAGCAGGCTTACTGAGAGTGGAATACATTTGTGGATTCCCCAAAAGACCAAAATCTGACTGGTCCACCCCAGCTAATACAGCAAGTTGTCCAAGTCTGTAAAACAAAGTTTAATAGAAAATGACACAAAAAATTCTTACCCCATGAAAGATCTAAACATTCAAAACCAGAAGAAGAAACAGAATCTGTCTGAAGCTTTGAAGACAGTTTTTCCATTATTTTCTGAGAAGCCCAAAATAGCTGAATAAATATGAAAACAAGTAACTAAAGCTATTTTCCTATCTTTACACGAATGAGCCTGCAGGTTCGAAATGCTCAGTCTTCACTCAGTGTTATGAAACTAAGAATGAAGTTCTCCCAGCTAGCACTGTTCTTAGAGCAGGATGCTGGCAAGCAGATTCCCTGCCAGGCAGAACAAAGATTAAAACTCTGTCATTCAAGCAGAAGACTAGTGCACATCTCCCAGACTAGCATAATCTCTAACACCCAAATCCAATTACACGCTTCACAAATGCAGTCATGTTGTTTCACCTGCCAACTTACAAGTTGGCCAAACCTACCACTTGGGTGTTTTATGCCTCCATAAGAAGTGAGGAGTTGCAACCATCAATTGACAGCACAGCATTAAACAGAAGCTTATTGAGAAGAGCAGTCTTTGTGATTGGGATTCTGTAACTTTCAGAGCAGCTCCCAATTATCACAAATAGTTGTAGGAGGACCCATCTGAAAAAATTTTATTTTACGTAGTGAGAGAACATTTTTTCCTTCCCTCAAAGTTTGAAATTCAGTCTTAAAGTAATGGCAACTCTACCAGATAATTGGCATAAAATTAGAACGGAGCCTCAAGGTGAACTTTACATTAAGTGATATTATTACAGTTTGGGGGTGGATGGCAGCCATAGGCAAGGAGGGCAAATAATATCTTCTGTGGTCTTCTCTGAACAGGCAGGGTAGGCTACAATGTATCTTCATGTCGTTCCTTCATTCTCCTGAATGAGATTGTCATGCCTGGCTATATAAGCTTTACAAAATAGGTTTGAGAACTTAAGCTGAAATTCTTTGACAAATAGGATGGATGAACCATCCTCACAGAAACTGCAGGTACAGAGATAGAGCCTTAAGACAAAGTTTAATCAGTACTCTGTAAAATATTTCAAGTGATAATAAATAATCCAGAATTTATGTACAGAGGCCAGATTCATCCATCTATATTTCTGTTCTTCCATTAGTGAAAGGGGGCCCAAAGCAACAGGACATTTTCTGAAGCCAGTCCAACTGTATTTTGAGCCTTTTGTATTATGGGAATGCTAAGATCCACAGGTGATCCAATAAAGACTTGGAAACATGCTTTAATAGAAGCTTTCTTCTCTTTTGGAATGGGCTTCCTGAAAGCCTTTCCCAAGGACAGATTGAGCTGGGCAGTGCTTGGATCATGTTTCTCCCACTGAGAAGAGACTAAACAGTAGGTACATACAGTTAATTTTTCTTCCTTTGCTCTTTGCAAGCACAGTTCTAGAAATCTGGGGGGAGGAGGCAGCATATTTCACCAGAAGGATAATTTTGGAAAGAGTTCTCAGCAGAAACAGTAAGACTTAAGTAAAGCAACAACCTACCCAGCATCTTTAAGGAGGTCTAAAAAAGCATGAAACTTTTGGAAAGAGTTCTCAATGCTGCCTAGAACACCTTCATCTTCCAAAATGTTGTTGGTTTCTGACTGTGCATGAAGAACCTCAGATAGGGAGGTATTTAGATTTCTTAATCTTGCATTTTCAATTTCCAGCTGGGGTGGGGGGGGGAGAAAAAAAAGTAATTTCTATCATTGTCAGTTAGAAAACACAATCCAGCCCCACCTTTGCAAGCCTATAGAGCCATATCACAAAGAGAAATATCCAAAGTAACTGACATAACTGATATAGAACTTCCTGTACCAAAAATACTGAGCTCTGTGCAGGTTTGTTTATCCACAGCTGCAATCCTATGCTACCATAGTGAAATTGCTGCAGGCACACAAAACTGCTGGCTCAGCACTGTTTTCAGTGTGTACAGAATGTTGCAGAGCAAGTGGAAGCTAATAAAATTAGTTTTCATATCATGTTATTTTGCATGTATTATGTGACACATTAACACCAAAGAATTAATTTTACTAATAAAAACCTTAATCAAGGCCAATGCTCTCCTTATATTCACACCTCTCTATCAGAGGGAATGCATAATACTGTGTCTCTCCCCTGCATTGTGCACCCCAAATTGAAAGTTTAAGATGATCCGATTTTTCTTCACATTGAACATTAATCAAAATCAATGACAAACTGAAAGTTGAATGATAACTGTAGGATACACAGGGGTTTGTGTTTGAGGGAAACATTAACTTAGACACTCATTGGCGATTACAGCTATGCAGTCACTGCTACTACAGGCTTTCCTTCTGTCACCTTTTAGGAGAGAATGACAAAAAAATTACAGATTTGTGTAACACTGTAGCTGTTAAACTAGCATCAAAATGAACAGTTTTAGAGATTACTGCTACTTAGTTTATCCCTTCTCCTGAGACAAGGTACCAGGTCCAAGCAGTCTAGCACAATAGAGTAAGATCTGTTGCAGTGGGTATTTAGCCTGAAAAGCATTTAAGTATTTAACAACAGATATCCAGCAGTGGGTGCACCCACTGGTGCACCTCACATTACAGGAGGATGGGGATGGCCGCACCAGAGGACTACAATGAACCCTGTAGAGTGCGGAGTCCTTTGTGGATATCTGCTTCCTGGATGGTGGGGTACTGCTTGTTGCTCAAGTTCCAAAGGGTACCACCACTTTCATTCCACTCCAGATCACATCTAAGAACAAAATCCATTCATTTACACTATCTTACATTCAACTCTACTACAAGAAATTCTGCTTATTGATGCAAAAGGATGTTTTCAGGTCAGTAACAATGGATGGCAGGGAAAGAGACCTCACAATTTAACTGTGACAAGTTGTTAATTCAGTTCTGACATAATGCGAAACTGCATTTCGCAACAACTGATGGCTGACATGCTATGCAGAAAACCATCCAACATTTTTATTGCCTGCAGAAACAAAACTTGAAAAATCAAAGGTACAGAATATGCCAAATTAAACAACACTTGCAACAAACAGCTTTTAGCGCAAGTCATGATAAAGAAGGTGGGAGACCTCAAAGAACTATCCATCTGCTGCAAACTGCAAACAGATTTAATCACTTTCTCAAGAATAACAAACATCAGGACACCCCAGACCATAAGTACTACACCAAATGAATGAAACACATTGAAAGGGTAGCTTGACCCAGAGTTCAAGGCTCTGGAAAAGGATCAGGAGAACAAACACACATTACTAAATGCGGATTTCATCACCACCCTTAGGCTAGTAAATGATCCATGTGACTTTGAACTGAAGCTCTGGAAGCTACCATATTAGAGGTCACTGATAATTACTCCTAACTAAGCAAGTAGACAGTCTGACTGGTGCCTCCTTTAAAAGTAAAGATGATTAACAGTTAAGTATCATTACCTCCATTATCCGTTCCTCAGCCTTTACTCTGGCTCTTTGTTCTTCCTTTAATTTCTCGATGCATTCTTCCAGCTCCAACTATCATAACAGAGATGAACTATCATGAAATTTATCTCAAAATGTTAGATCAACATGCAGTATTATACAACTCAACATGTCTAATTAACAACTAGCACACAGCATTCCAAGCAATAACATATATTCTACAAAAATACATGACAGAGGTCCACCAGTACATAACCCTAGGATGCAAAAAATCAACTCAGGAGAAGTGAAAATAAGTGTGATTCACTTAACAGATTTGCAATATAACAATAAATAACACAAAATTATAGCACATCTCTTGGGTCTATGACATTACTATCAGGAATGTATGTTCTCTACTTCCTCTTCTTCCCCTTTGCCTTTTCAAACTTCATTTTTAACTAAAAACGTCTACCTCATCGAAAGCTCAAATTGGGCTCTAAAAAGCATCCTTAGTAGTCATACCTACATTTTCAGAATGTATTCTTCATCCAGGATTTTATTCATTATGACAGCAGTAGGAATACGAAATCCTGAACTGTAGGAGCTGTATTCTTTTCAATGGGTTTCACTTAGTTCTTCAGCAGAAAAAGTAAGTTTTTCACAATCCCAAGCCCAAACATCTAACAAATATATTCAGGTCTTATTCATGAGATGCCTACACTTGTATTTTAACTTTCAGATCTAAGGAGTAAATCTCTCAGTTTCAGTGAACAGTAGTCAGGATTCGATAAGCAATCACCACATTTTCTGGTACCATAGCAAAGCATTATCATATTTATTTAGAGCATCTGAAGTGGAAAAGCAAACAGGAATATTTGTTCTTGCATGCTGTGCTGGTTTTGGCTGGAGTAGAGTTAATTTTCTTCACAGTAGCTAGTATGGGGCTATGTTTTGGATTTGTGCTGAAGACAGTGTCAATAACACAGGTATGTTTTAGTTACTGCTGAGCAGGTTTTACACAGAGTCAAGGCTTTTTCTGCTTCTCACCCACCACCAGCGACAGGCTGGGGGTGCACAAGAAGCTGGGAGGGGACACAGCTGGGACAGTTGATGTCATGCTCAGCATGGGGAAGAAGAAGGAAGGGGGGAACATTTGGAGTGATGGTGTTTGTCTTCCTGAGTAACCATTACATGTGATGGCGCCCTGCTTTCCTGGAGATGGCTGAACACCTGCCTGCCCATGGAAGTGGTGAATTAATTCCTTCTTTTGCTTTGCTTTTGCGCACGGCTTTTGCTTTACCCATTAAACTGTCTTTATCTCAATCCACAAGTTTTCCCACTTTTACCCTTCTGATTCTCTCCCCATCCCACCAGGGAGTGGTGAGCGAACAGCTGGGTGATGCTCAGTTGCCAGCTGGTGTTAAAACCATGAAACACGCCTTAACAGTCTTCTGAATCCAAAGGTGGATACAGTTAAAACTATCACACTGTTCTGTTTTTCGGAGGGTAACCTATATGAACTAACAGTATCCAAAGCTTCTTCATTTCTCTATATACCTTGTATACAGGCACATGTATGTAATGTAGGACACTGCTTTTTGTACACACCTTATCAACCAGTTCTACAGAGGAGCAAAGATCCAAATAGTACTGAAATCCTTTACTACTAAAAGCTTATTCAAGACCATGCCACTGCACTTCATATGAGCAAACAACTGAGAAGACTTGTGTGTAACAGAATGCATAGTAAAAATCCTTCTACAAATGGAAAGAGGTCTTATAGGATGCAAGGACTTTTGCACCTGATTCAAAGATGCAGGTTCTAAAATATTCTAGATATATCCCTCCCAGTGACAACCACTCAGTGAAGATTATGGGTTTGTCACTACTGTCTAATGAAGCCCACTTCTAAGACCCCTGTACTAGTATCTGCCAAGCTAAACCTGGAACTAGAAAGCTAGTCATATCTTAAGCATCTGAACACATGAGAAAGATTCTCAGAGGTCAGAAGGTATAGGAAGACCACATTTCAAAGACAGCATTTTTGGAAGAGATTTAACAGTATCTAACTGCCATGATGTAACAAAATCACCTCCAGGCATGGGGTGGGGGCGAAATCTCTATGGAGAACCCTCAACAAATACCACAATCTTGCTGCAATCTACTTCAGAACATGGGGAAAGAATAGGAGCTAGAAACCCGTTTAAAGATGCAGAAGCACAGCACAGAAAGTAGCAACTGTAATGTCCTACAATTCACAACTTGACATGTAAGCTGGAATCCTGTAACCTAGCTTTGAAGATCAGTCACAGGTATCACAGCCTTGAAGAATGCTTTCAGTTCCATTTATAGTGTGTGTGCATGTGCATGTATGTGTTTTAAAGTTTTTAGGGTGTAAGGTTTGTGGGTTTTTTGCAAGGAATTCTACTTTAGAAACCTTGGTTCTATAGTATTTCTGCTGTGGACAGATTTTAGACAATTCTAAAGGTGACAGCACTGACCTTTTTCTTCACATTGCTGGTTTGTATTCTCAAAGGGAAAAGGCTTAGAGAATTTGGAGGTTTTGTAGTTTTGTTTAAACTTGATTTATCACACTGTAGATGTATACAATATTGGGTTATGAGCTGACTTCACAAAAAAATTGACAAACACTGCAGCTACATCTCCTCATAAGTGGTATCAGAAGCCTACATTTAAAGGAAAATGCCTTGCACCTGCGCAAACATATTTGCCACCATTAAATTACAAGTATATGTACACTTTATTCTTTGATTTGATTTTTAGAAATTCACTAGCTTCCACAAGCCTCTAGCCCTTGTGCAGAAAAATTTATTGAAGTACATCAGAGACCTAAATGTACACCCAAGCTGCAAGACTGACCCTTCCAGTGGTGTAGTCCAGAAAGACAGCACTGACAGCCTTTTAGATGAAGTTGAACAGCAAATATATCTGTAGCCCTCAGAATTACTGTATGCAATGGGACTACTCAACACTAGACAGAGGTATAAAACTTAAGTTTAAAAATAAAAAAAAATCAGAAAAACTTGAGTAACTAATTAGCCATGTTTTTCATTGTTGTCCTTATTTTTAAGAAGGAGTTACAGTGCAATCTCTACTTGTACGTAATTCATGTAATATTCATGTAAAATTATCTCAGCCTCTCCTCAGAGGAGAGATGTTCCAGTTCCTTAAATCATCCTTGCAGCTCTTCATTGGACTATCTCCAGCACGCTCATGTGTCTCTTGTACTGGAGGATTAAGAACTGGACACGGTACTCCAGGTGTGGCCTCACCAGCGCTGAATACAGGGGAAGGATCACACACCCCAGCCTGCTAACACTCTTCCTTATGCAGTCCAGGATGCCATCACCTTCTTTGCTACAAGGGCACATTGCTGGCTTCTGTTCAACTTGTTGTCCACCATGAACCCAGGGCCTTTTCTTTCTGCAACACTGCTTTCCAGATGGTCTGCCCTCAGCAGATACTGGTGCATGGGGTTGTTCTTCCCCGGGTGCATGACTTTGCACTTCTGGTTGAACTACACGAGTTTTCTCCACATTAGTAAGTTGAATCAACTTCCCTTATGCTCAGATAAACATGAAAAAAGATGCAAGAGAAAAAGACTGAAGCAAGAAATGGAAAAAGCACTAAGGAATGGAGGAGAAATAGACCTCACCGTTCAGTGGTGACAAGTTATTAGTTTGGTTCTGCCATAATGTGGAATGGTGATTTGCATCAGCATAACAAAAAGGATGGGTGTGGCACAGAAACAGTTCAAGACTGTTTGAACAGTGCTGTCAGATATGCAGCATTGGCTTGAAAAAGTATTTTGGTTTTCAAATTCAGAAAATCAGGAAAACCCAGACCTTTACAAGCATGGGAAATTTAGAACAAATTTTGGCGTAGGTTCCTAAAATTTGTAGTTCTGCCTCCCAGGAAGCTCAAATTTATCACAGATTATTCCTTCTTTACAGTTGCTCTCTATGTAATACAACAGGTAACACTGACAACACAGGTTGAAATGATGACTTTTCCCCAAAGTGCAAAACAGCCTGCCTCTGCAGTGTGTTGTGAAAGTAATACTCCCTCTTCTCCAAACACCAAGAATAAACATATCAAGTGATTCCTGAAAGCACCGTACTTGCTGCATAGAAGTTTTTGGCACAATATGCACGTGACATGGAATTCCATTATTCCAGCCACAATGCTCTTCATGGGCATGCTGAAGCCGCTGCAGAGCACAATGTCAACATATGCCACACGAACAGCAATACAAAATCACCTACAAAGAAGAAAGCCACTATACAACAAAGTCCCAGCAGCATGTGAAAACCTAGAAAATTTTCCTGAACAAAAGCTCTAGAGAGAAAAAGCATAGGCCTAAAGAAAAAGTGTACAGGCAGGTAGTTATTTATGCCGTATTTGTACAGTCTTTTTGCCAGCCACCCTAACTCTCCCACTACATATAATTGGGTAACAAGTTAAGTTTCAACTTCACTTGCTTACACAAAGAACTATATGGTCTTAATATTTATACACATCGACAGTTCATTCACCCAGTGTGGTGCTCTGTGACAACCACCACTGAAACCATACTGACTATAGATCTTATTTTTAGCAGTAATCATTTGGAGGCAGTACAGATTCTCCAAATAAAATCTAAATCCTGCTAGATACCTCAGGCGCGTTACTAAGCCACTGAAACGCACCCTTTGTTTTCCTTTTCTTTTGTAAGAACATTCCCTGTCAAGGCATTTGTAGCAATAGTCAGTCTTGCCACTGCTAGTTTCTTAGAACTATCAATGAAGTATAGGGAACAATAAAAAGTGAATGAAAAAAGTCTGTTACCAAGCTCAATTATAAAATGGAGCTTTAACAAAATTTCAGTTATTTTTAAAATACTTTTACACAACCATCATTACAATATTTTAGCTCTTAGAAATAACGTTAAATTACATTTATAAAGGAAGTACTTGGAAGGAAATACTACAGGCAGTAACAGTGATAAAAAGAGTTGTGAAACATGAATCAAGACTGGAACAGAGAAATTACACATATTGCAGCTGTATGTATTAGGTGAAGTTCTTCCTTATTATGGCCCCAATTTGAAAATATGCTTATAGGGTAAACATCATCATTAGAACTATTCAGAGATTGGAAATCCAGTGCATATTTGACATACATCTTCTGAAATAGAAGCCTGTGTGACTTCATGTAGGATAATTAAAAGTTATTCAGAAGTCCTGCTGCATGACTGGTTATTAGCTTAACCATAAATTTCTGAATAAAGCATGGTTTAATTGATAAAATTTGCCTTTTTGGAGTTTAAGGCAGAGAACATGCTTCTTACCTGTAACTGTTGATACTCGGTTACATTAATCTTATCTAATGATTTTGCCAAATCAGCATGATGGATAACATCATCTAAATCTTCTGTGTCTTCAGTTTCCGATGTAGAAGCGCTTTCTACTGTCACCTTCACAGGAATACCTGTCTAATTACATCAGAAAATAAAAACATACCCACTCCCAGCATTACACTGTGCAATAAAAATCAAAGATTAAATAGCACTAAAAGCTTAATTTAAATGCAGTCATTTCTCAGAGTCCCTTACAGTGCATATTACATTGTCCAGCTACAGAAGGTTGAAATAAATTTCCATAAAACAATTTTAAAAAGATCATATGCGTGCATATATTGGCTGTATGTGGCAAGGTATTGGCAGTGGGGGCTGCAGAGTGGCCCTGTGCTGGACACCACTGGTTCCAGCCAGCTCCAATGGACGCCCCACAGGGCACGGCTGAGCCCAGCAGCCAAGATAGTGGCATCTTGGGGAAAGTGTATTGAGGAAAGGGCAAAAGAAGGCAGAAGAGGAGGGAACCAAAAGAGACAGAGAGAGCAGAGAGAACATGAGGCTCAGAGGAGGTGCTCCATGGTGGAGCTGATACCCACACTCCAGCCCAGGGAAGACCCCTTGCCAGAACAGAGGGATGGGCTGAAGGAGCTGTGGCTTGTGGACAGCCTGTGCTGGAGCGGGTTTTCCCAAAGGACTGCAGCCCATGGGAAGCCTATGCAGAGCAGGGGATAAGTTTGCTGGCTTCAGCAGCCATCAGACTCTTCTGTAAGCCAGTTTAATTCACTAGTACATGCTAACACACTTCTTCAGCTTTTCTCTGGTGAGGGTATGGGGGGCAAGATGGAAATGAGATGCAAAGAAGGAAGAAAGTGGGGATTTTTTTCTCCCCTGCTGGTATGTTTACTACAGCAGTTCACAGATGGGTTCAAACACAAGTCCAAAAGTAAAAAGAGGAAGGAGAGGAAAGGGGGAGTGGAATGTGTCAAGAGAAAAATGCTGTTAATTCTTCTGATTTCCTCTGGAGGAACTGTGCCCATACTCACACCCAGCTTGCTCATAAGATTAAGAAACCAAAAGGTAGGGATACAGAAATGGGAATAAACTAAGTATCAAAGAAGTTTCAACCAAATGCAGACATAGACTATTATTTTGCACTTCTATGAGAAAGAAATTTTAAAAGTATCTTCCAGTCTTAACTTCTAGACAGTAAGAGTCTGTGGAGAATACTTTTTTTTTTTTTTTCAGGCATTAATCTACTAAATAAACCATTGCATAAGAAAGAGTACCTGAATCTTCACTGGTAGTTCTTCAGTACTATCCACTGCCCCCCCTCTAAAGTTAGAAAAAAACACTTGTGAGAAAAGTGAGTTTACATATTGTCACCATTGCTATTTCCATTTCCAAACACAGGATTCTAGGACATGTGAAGCAGTAAGAGTAAAAACAGCATCAGACACTGCACTGTATCCCTTTAACACTGACTACACCCTCATTTTTTTCTATTAGTACTTAATAATGAATTAGAGCAACATTACTGGATGCTAACACTAATACCTTCAATAGGCATCTTGCTTAGTTGTTTATAATGAACTAAATTTAACAGGAGGATTTGGAGTTCAGCATTTTGAAAGACAAGTTTAATAAAGATAGTTCTGATAGAGCATTAAGTAATCTTCTGTTTAAATATACTGCCTCCATTTTGAGAGGCCAAGGTCCTGGGAATACATAAAAAAAACCAAAACAAAAACTGTTTCAGAAGGAGGCATTATAATAATATTATGGCTTCTATGTGTAACGATTTTTTTTATTTATTTTACTTCACAGGGCTTAGATGGTCACAATACTTTTGTTGGCACTAGGGGAGATGGAGCAGAAAGAAGAGGTGGACAAAATACCTAGGCACCTTGAACTGGATGCCAAATCAACTACACTACAAGCTTAGAAAACTAAACTCCATCTTCAGCTATGATAAGTCTGATAAATCATTAGTAACAAGAGAACAAACAAGCAAGTTGGGCTTGATTGCGGGTTTGGTTTTTTTTTTTAAGCTAGACCTGGATATTCCTGTGGCCATAAAATTATATCTTTTCATGTATTTTGAAAAAGTCCTGGAATAGAATTTATATAACATTCTCAAAATGTATATAAACAGTAAAAATTATGGATGCAATACAAAATTGTGTGTAACTCACATTTTAAAAAATGTATTTTAAAAAACTAACACTGCTCTCTACTATCTCTACTATCATGCACATTTTATGCTTTAATGTTTTCCCCTGTACTATGAAAACCTCACCTGCATCTCTTTGCACGTTCTGCAGTCCGCCAAGGAAGGAAGCCTTTTGTGCCGGGTGGTAGTGGTTTTGGTGAGTAACTATCTTTCACAGGTACATTTTTTTTCCCAGGACTTACAGACTTTTTAGATGTTAATCCTGTATTGAACAGCAAGAATAGGGGGAAAGAGAATTCATTATACCTAGTTATTTACATATAAATTCACAGCTTACTGTTCATAAGTAAAATCTCCTATGTAATAAAAGGGACTGAAGGAAATCTACCTTTCAATCTAATTTTCCTGAAGTGTTCAAAAAACTTTTGGTTGCTTCTCAAAAAGAGAGGTGGACAGTTTATCTGCTTGCAATTATAAACTGGTATACTTAACTGTTATTTAGCTTGATCTAAGTAAGACACACTCTTATTCAAAAAAAGGAAACAAAGTTTTGTAGGTAAAGAGGTTTATTCGTATTACTAATTTCAGATACCTAACTCTGTTTTCTTAAGTAGGAGCTTAGACAGTCCGTGTAGACAGTAAGGCTATCCACCTGCTTCAAATTGCCCTCTAGTGGCTTTAGTGCAAAGAACGTTGGTTTTCTAACTGGTAAAATGCTTTAAGCTAAAGCTGGTACTCATGTTCATCGCTTCTAGAGAACACCAGCAATACCTTCACTTAAGATGAATAATGAAAAGCCACATTCACTATTGTCTTTTTGTTCTTTTGTTGTTGTTTCAAGCGTACGCTATCACTCAAAGTAGATTAAGAATAAATACCTAGTGTGCATGACCACTCTTGCCCAGATTCTGTGTAAGTTAGAAACTAGCAAGCCCAAAAAACTGTTCACCTAGTATTTCATACAGTTAAATCAGTGAGAACTCAGGTTATTGTTTCTTTGAGATCAATAAAACAACTAATTTTTTAATGGTACAGAATGTGTAACTGTGGTAATGGGATTCCAAATTTCAGTTTGTTCTCAACAAGTAAACAGAATAGAGCCATTTTCGCCTCCTGACTCCCTATCTTTAAGAAACAAAACAAAACAAAAAACAAACAAAACCCCAAAACACCACAACTATATTTAAGTCAGGCATTTTCTTCTTTCATCACCCTGATTATCACAGTTTATTTGTACAAAAATTTCAATTTGATTTATGCTTACCACTCTGTTTCCAGATAACTAGAGCAAAGATGGAAGACAGCCAAATGTATTACAGTGAAATTTTTAGTAACTTATTGAAAAAATATTTAGTGTATCACAGCTATCAGTACTTAATTATAAATATTAAAGTTATTTTAAACATACCATTTATAACAAGTTTACATTAAGTTAAAACAAAAAAACCTTAGAACATTTTGTACATCACTAAAAAATGCATCCTTGTTTGTTCTGGCAGAGGACGGTCTTGCTCCAGAAAGCTTATAACATCAGAAGAACTAGGCAAGTTACTACCACTAAGCTTCCTAGAAGTAAAAGCTTGTGGAGAGGATGCACTCAGAATAAAGACGTGCAACGCGTCCACATATAAAAGTCAGCACATCCCACCATTTTTCCAGCCACATATCTAGCAGCACTGAAAATGAGAACAAGTTTCCTCCAGAAACCACTGATGGTAGAAGACACGTTATTCAATAAAGAATAAATAGAATTTTTTTTTAAGACAAGTATTCTGCAAAACAGAATGTGCCATTTAGGCACATTGTTTATTTTACCATTAAAGCTCTTAAACATTAGAAGACTATTTTGTAGACAAAATCTGCTATAGTCAGAGAAAATAAAGACAGTATTACCAACACGAATAGTAGCTTTTCCTTTTCGACCACTTCCTAGGACAATAGTTCTTTTCCTTGGTCTAGTTTTCAAAGCATCCTTGGAAGACGGAGACGTCAGCCACTTATACTGGAAAATTTTTTTTCAGAGAAAGACAAATTGTGTTAGTAACTGGTATTTAAAGAGGTGCTCATTTAAGATTAGAGGGGAGGTTGTCAGATATATGGAGAACACTGCTAGTTACAGAAGACCTAATAATAAACTGTAAAATTAAGCAAAAATAAAAATCCCACAGAGCCCCAATTCAAACACAGGTTTAACGCAAGTCTGAGTGCTACATTATCAGAAAGTCCTCCCAGAACACCACTATAGCATCCCATCCAATATTTTCCTTTCTCTGGTACAGAACAATTCTCTCTTTATAGTAAAAAAAAATTGCACCAACCCTATAAAAAGCAAAATCTGGCTTTTGTTTTTCATACTCAGAAGGCTGGCTTGCTAGGAATCACTGTCTCAGGCCAAAGTTCTCCAGAGTAATAAAAGCTTCCCTAACATGATTTTGTATTACCAATAAAGGTAGTCTTTTAAAAAATACAAAGTTTAATTTTCACTGCCTGTAATAAAAATTCCTCCTTACACAGCAACAGCCTCCAAACAAAAATTAGCACATAGTGGTAAGCAAAGGCAAGTGCTATGCTTCAACTTTCATTTCCTTAGAGCAACAGCTCTGATCTTACGGTTTCCCTCTCCTCAGTAGAAGTTTTATTATTTCAGGTAGATATTCTTGAGCTACACTGTCACTTATTTTTCAATCTGCATCAAGCTACAGTTAGTACAAAGTCTAGTGCTGAAGCAGCTGTCAAAGGAAATGCAACTGATATTAACACAAAGCTTATGTCAGAGAGACCCAAATCCCACATCAGAGTACTAGGAACAGTATGCCAAAGTTAGTCCTACCTAATACACCGGGAAGATTAACATACTATTACCATGGACTACACTTGGCTAGTTAGAGCAAGTTTATTATTAGCAATAAAAACTATTTTTTTTAACAAACTTTGGACTCAACTAATCTTTATATAAATTTTGCTGGGTCTGCAGCTGGATCTAGCTCCTCAGAGAAGTGAATTGTTCATTTTAAACTAAAAAATAGACAGAAAGAGTAAAATCAAATCACAGACTTCTAAGAGCAAGGGTATCTTAATTTGGTTTTACTACACACATAAAAGAGCAGCTATACTAGGTTAAACCTAAAGTTCATCTAGCCCAGGAGCCTGTCTCTTGCCTAGGTGCATGCTGCTGTTGTACATCTAAGTATGAAGACAGCAAGCTTATTAACGCAGTGTTGAAAAATTACAAAGTCCTTGAGCTGAGACTATGAAACCAACTTGTTTCATGGACGCCTTCACTGGATTTTTCCTTTAAGTTATTCAGTCTCACTCAGAATCTACACAAACTTTCACCACCAATTACACCCAACAGTATCTACAATTACAATCCACTATACCAGCAACATAGTGCTTCTAGGATTAATACAGCTTTCCTCTGTTTCAGCTGCTCATCAAATTCAAAGGTATTGGTTAGCAGTAGGCAGCTCTTCTTACTAACCTGAAGATCCAACCCAAAAGGCAAGCACCTACATGCTACTGAAATGGAAAGAGAAACAACCAGTTTTTATGCCAAGCGGGATGGAAGGTATCCAGTATGCAAGTGGTGACAGTACATTACAGGCTATCTGTGGCAGCCAACATGATCTTTTGTAGTTACGATGGCTTATTATTATTAGGCCATACAAAAGCCCACCAAACTTCTCTTTGTAAAGCAACACAACAGCACCTTAACATATTTTTGGCATAAGCAAAACCATGGAGTTTGCACAACAGGTGTCATGATGAGGTGGTACAGAATGCAGCTCTGCTGCTTCTCGGATGTAAACAAATCGACATTTAATGAGTTTTATTCAGGAGAATTATGACAGTTAGCCTTAGCTGAAACTAGAGGCAGTACTAGGGACGATCATCCATGCAACTCTTTAGATATCTCTTAGTGGGTGAGATATGGTATGAGTTAGTCCACTTGCTCCAAAAGTAAGTTACAGATTAGTTTCACAAGGAAAATTACATCTTATGCCTTTTGTTCAAGAAGTGTCTACGCACAGGCTAAACTTAGTCCAACTGATTCTTCATTTTCTATCAATATGGAATCCAGATATCTTGCAGCTACAATAGGTAAAATAAAAAAACACCCCTACTAATTTAAATAATTTCCAAGATAGTAACCCATGATTTCTCCACTACAAAAATTGGACTAGCACATCCTACTAAAACCTCACAGGTTTGGAGGCAGTACACAGATGACAAAAGGACACAATGCAAATCCTAACTGACTGTATTCTGTTTGACAAGCTTAAGGTATAAGAAACAAACATTACTTCTTTAAATTTGCAAGCTTAGTCAATAATGGATTGTCCATAAAAAAATAATGGAAAATCTGGAAAACAACTGAAATTTTTCTATTACCCTAAAACTGGTTTACAAATAGAAAGAACCATAGTTAGTTACATCTAGAATTTGGAATGTGTCATTAGGACTCTCACAAATACACTCTTAAATTGTTTTTATGCGTACGTTGTTTTTTTTTAAACCATATGGCTGAGTTTTGACGATCGACAGAATGAAGAAACAGTTCTTGTAGTTTTCTGCAACAGAGATTAATGACTGTTTGCCTTCAGTAACACCTCTGATGATTTATTAATTTATTGAGTTTTGACTCCTTAAAAAAAACAAAACCAAAACCCCACAAAACACACCACCAACACCCACACCCAACACAACAAAACCAAACCCCACATCGCTGACTTTGCACACCAAGACACTAGCTCAAAGAAATTCAACCGTTTTTCTCTTCATAATATCCAGACTTCTGTAACTGAGCTCAAAACCAACTGTACATCCTAGATTAGGGTAGTAAATATTTCTGTTTCAAAAGAACATCGGCCTCAACATCAAATGTTTGTGTCCATCTTGCTAAATAGGTGGGTTATCCCTTTTTGAGTGTCTGCACTATTCCCATGATAAACAGCAAATGTTATTTACAACAGCCTGCTCACCAAGCTTACAAAATAAAGGATCAAGGCCAATTTTATCTGTGGAAGAACCACAGTTACTCAGCACGCTGGTGGTCAGTCCTTTTAAATTCATATTGTTAATGAGGTAGGCAGAATTACTAGCATCGCCAGTAAATCTTAAGTTACTGCACTACCTGGATGAATATAAAACAAATGTCTTGAGTTGAGTGATCTCTTAGCATATGGGAGATTCCCCAGAGAGTTGCTTCTTTTTACGGTTCAACTTTCCAGTCATCTTGAGCATCTCAAGGCAAATGCTGTTTTCATGTAATCCCTGCAATATTTTGCAAGTGTTGATTCCATCTGCCAAGGAGAAAGTACTCCTCCACAACCATCCTCAGTTTCTCCAGAAAAAAAGTCTTTAAGAGATTGAAGTGGAAAACTGTATTAATCCTCAAGGAATTCTACACACAAACTTCTCAGTTTATTAGATACTCCCTACAGATCCATAGCTCTGACTTTTAAGCCTTTTCAAAACCAAAAGAGCAATAAGTTCCAGAACAAGATCTGGAATTGTTGCAGATCTGTGAAAAGAAGATCGAGAGTATACTCATTTGTTTGCTCTCTCCTTTGGGAACTGAATCTGATTTCTGTGTTATAAACAAAAGACTCAGTATTTAAACAGCATATCTAATCATAAATGGTCCCGCTATTCAGTTTATGCACGTTACTGTAAACTCTCTATGGACTATTAGATAGAGATGGCAAGGGGTACTGCACTTCAACTAAACTCTGGTTTCTTAGATAGTTAGTATCCAAAAGGGTAGTCTTGAGTAAATTTTAAAAATCTTAATTATGTAAATTATTGACAAAAAAAGTTTCAAAATAAATCAAGTTCTAAATTTCAAATTGTGATTTCCTTTTTAAATAAAAGTTATTGTTGCCATGTTAACAAGAAAGACACATTTAGTAGAAAATCTTCCAGCAGTCCAGCAGCAATATTTACGTAACATTCTACGGTAATGCCCAAGTATACAGGCACATTTCCATTTTTCTTTTCATTAAATGGATATCCTAATTTTATTCCACATTACATCTTAAATTACATAAGAAACCATACAAAATACCCAACACAATATGTTACTGCTAGTGTTTTTAGCTTTTTCCTTCATAATGTTTTTTTGTATGTTTTATAAACTGCTTAAAATTCAGACTTCTGTTTATTACTGGAATAGCTGGTTTAGATTAATTCTGAACGTTGTCCTTTAAAAAAAAAAAAAGCAATGGCAGCTACATAGAAAACCCCAAACTCACTCCAAAATACCTAATACATACCTCCGAATTAACACTATTTCCATTCATAAGAAGTCTTTCAATAATGTTTTTCATCATAAAGTGATCTGGAATCAATTAAGATATCTTATTAAGAATTTCCTGTATGAGACAATTGTTCATGCAAACAAACAGATCATTGAATAAGCAATACTCATTATCTACCCTGTCCCCTTCCCCCATTTTAAAACTGTTTAGCAAAATACTGTTGCAGGTTTTTGCCTTAAAAGCCATTTGTTTTTCCCCTGAGAGCTACTGAAAATAAAAATAATTTAAAAACAAACAAACAAAAACCACAAAGAGGACAAAGGTAGATGCAGATACATACCAATTAATGGATTTTTTCTTACATCAAGTACCACTAATGTTGTATTAGTTTGAAGAGCATCTATTAATGACCTTGCTCCTTCATTGGATATTCCACACTGCTGCAAATCAAGTGCTAAAATGTTTAAGGAGGTAAAAAAAAAAATTCAGTGGCATAACCAGAAGTCAATATCTAATACAATTAATCCACACCTGCTCAAAACCTCCATTTCATAGAACATGAAGCATGAGAAAAGAGGACATGACAATAACAGCCATGTGTAAAAACAAGAGCATTACTTTTGGAGAATAAAACTAGAAATTTAAACCAGTATTATAGATCAACATTAAGAAATAACTGCCGAACAACTGCAAAGGAAAGAATACAAAAATCACTTTTCTTGACAATTCCTGGCAGATATAATATTCCCAGGCACCAATTAATTAAACTGCCCAAGGTAACGTCATATGTATGTGTTTTTATATCTAAAAAGTCTGAGTCAATGCTTCTACAAGTTCACCGCTTGCACACATCAGTAAGTTACATGGTCACCATGCAATAGTACTATCATGGCTTTTGTGTTTATTTCATCCTGTGCATGCAGAGTATCACAGACTGGTTGAGGACCTCTGGAGGTCATCTTGCCAAACCGCCCTGCTCAAGAAGGCTCAGTTAAAGCCACTTGCCCCATACCATGCCCAGACAGCTCTTAAAGATGTAAGGATGAAGACTCTACAACCACAGTGGACAATCTGTGCCACTGCTCACCCACCCTCACAGTAAAGTGTTTCTTGATGTTCAGAAGGAACCTCCAGTGTTTCAGCCTATGCCCACTTCCTCTTGCCTTGTCACAAGACATCACTGGAAAGACCTCGCTCCATCTTCTTTACAGCCTCCCTTCAGATATTTGTATGACTTGAGGAGACCCACCCTGAGCCTTCTCTTCTCTGGGCTGAACAGTCCCACCTTCCTCAGCCTTTCCTGAAACCAGGCTTGCTCCAGTCCCCTCAGCATTTTAGTGGCCCTTCATCGGACTCTCTCCAGTACCTTCAGCTCTCTCCTGTCCAGGGAAGCTCAGCTCTGGCCTCACCAGTGCTGAGTAGAGGGGAAGAATCACCTCCCCCAACCTGATCACAAGGCTGTACTTAATGCAGCACAAGATACCGTTAGCCTTCTTTGCCAGAAAGGCACTTCGCTGGCTCACGGTTAGCTTGTTCTTCACCAGGACCACCAGGACCCTTTTTGCTAGGCTGCTTTCCAGCTACACAGCCCCCACCACATTCTGCTGCATGGAATTATTCCTGCCCAGGTGCAGGGCTTTGCACATCCTTTTGTTAAACTTCATGAGGTTCCCATCAGCCCATTTCTCCAGCCTGTTGAGGTCCCCCTGGGTGGCAGCACATCCCCACCTTCCCAGGGATCCAAGTATGGCTGATTGGGTCCTTCTTCCCAGCCTTCCTGAAGACGGGAGTGACATTTGCTATCCTCCAGTCCCCAGGCACCATGATCCTACAAAGATTATTGAGAATGGCCTCAAAATGACATCAGCTAGCTCCCTCAGCACTTTTGGATGCATCCCACCAGGGCCTATGGAATTCTGTATGTCCAGTTTGCTTAAGCACTCTCTAATCTGGTCCTCTTCCATCAGTATGCATGTTATCTGTACACCTGGTTCAAACTATGAAACAATTTCAACAGGTTTTGAACTGTTGAAAAAAATCAACAATTTGATTGCATGTACAGAATGCTATGATGTACACCACCACCGTCAGTCATTTTGTACAGATACACAGTAGAACAAATTACTTCTCAAAAATACCAGAGGACAATACTAGATGACACTTTGACAATACAAAAGAGGAAATTTTTTTTAAAAAAAGATTACTCTTTCCTAGATAAATAGTGAGCTACTCTTCTGGCTACATTTGCTATAACTGATAATTCTAAATTTTCTGCCTGCCAATACTATATCTTAAGACTCAATATTTCACAATACCTTTTAGCCAAAGGTCCTCTCCTAGGCACTCTGCGAAGGCACTTGCTCCTCTATCTCCAACAAGCATGTTGCAGTTGAAAGTAATCCGCCTCAAGCCGGCCATATAGTCTAGGTCAGGTCTCCTGTAACGCAGGCTTTCAGCCCAGGCTTCACCATGTCTTTTCATTGCCTGGTGCTTTGCAAACAAAGAAGCTGTTACCAAGTGCACAGGCAAAGCCATTACTGACAATGAGATCACAAGTTATCTTTGTTTGTAACTGATGTTTAATGGCTTTAGTGGTCATGTAAGAAACACAGTTATACCATTTCTGTGTTCAACGAATACAAGTATTTTTAAACACGACAGTTAAGTCATGTTTGCTCTGATCATCCAATTTGCAACGCAAATTATTGAACAAGGCTACAAAACATCTTATTACCTTCTTTTGGCAGACAGACACTTTCAACCCATCTTGAATAGGAACCACACACTAGGAAATTACGTGCTTTCATGCAAACCAATGTAACATTAATTAGAAAACTGTACTAGTTACAAGCTTACTAATGAGCTAATTAGTAGCTTTTCAACTGTAAACTCAATTATTCTTAGCCAAAGCTTAAGAATACTTAAGACATTTTTCAAAATTTGTGACAATGAAAGAAGTGCACCCCAAAACAGATGTTGGACCTTTACAGCCCTAATCCTCATTTAAAGACTAATGATTAACAACTCAGACTGGTGTGTTAACTGATGTTTACTAAAAAATAGCATATTTAAATCCCACACCAGTAAATTAAGCTACTTTTGGCATACAAAGTCACAAATTTCAGAAGGACTATTCACATACTTAACTTCAGTATTCACATATACTGCTCACAAAGTGCTTTGACAGATTTAGAGCTTGAAAGTAAAAGAAAAAAATCAAATGTAGTTAAGTTCTTGTGAACATTTCGTTCTAAGAAAGGTGATTAAATTACCTTTAATACATTTGCTATATGTTCTGCCCCTCGCCATGTGAGGCTACATCCCGTGAAGTTTACATATCTGATAGTAGCTGAGTTCTTTACACTCTGACAGATTGCTGAAGAAAACAAAATCATGCATGTTATCTATACACATCACAGCCCGACTAACACAACACACTTTTTCACTGCCATATTAAGAAGCTGAATCACCTTTCATAGGCAAAAGCCTTGACAAAGAACTAGTGTTGAAATACACTGTATATTTTAAATACATATAAAATTTTCCAAGATTATGTACTTCTAGTGCAATTGTTTAGCAAAGACTATCTGAACAAGCTAAAACATACTTTATTTCCATCTACCTATGTAAACATGAACAAATCAAGAAAGAGTTAACCTCAAACAAATATTATGACTGTTGTTTTAAATAAAAGTATAAACATCATCGTAAAGTAGTATGGCTATTTACTAGCATCAATTGAAGAAATTCAAGTCTTTAAATGTTATTGTAAAATAAAGTGAAGATTTTTATCTCAATCACTACAGACAAATTTAAAACAGGAGTGGAAGCACTAAAAAACTTACTTACCTATTTAAAGGACTAAAAAGAGGTAAGTATATTTATACATTTTTGATTCTGAACTTACTTTCTAATCCACCATCTCCAATTGGACAGTGGGCTAAAGAGACGCTGTCCAGAGATGAAGCTGTGGCCAAGCCCTTCAGAATAAAAACAACGTTAACTGGCTTGACAAGCAAAAATACAAACAGAGAAAAGACCAAGTCACACAAACTGCTCAGAACTCTTTGTGCACCCTACAAGAAACTCTGCGGGGTTCAGAGGAAGGTCAAAACAAGTGAACCTTAAAGCTCAGTTTAAGCTGGTTGATTTCTTTAGCACAGAAGCCACTGCAGCCTATGGGCAACAAGCAGCAATGTCCTTTCCTAGAAGCCATGCACAGCAAACTGGAGAGTGTTCCACTAACACATCTTGAAGACCTGTTTTTATCTCCTTGCTGTGATACAACTCTCCTTCTGTCATGTACACACACAGTGGTTTCAGTCACAAGCATATGTTATACGCCCCAAACACAAGGCAGAGACGTTGCTAAGAACTTTCTAATAAGGCTTAATGAATCATGGCAAGGGAAGGTTACACGATTTTGACCGATTCAGCACAACTAGGTTATATTAAATATCTCGGCAGAATAACTCACACGACAAATAACAGCAAGATATCTCAGAAGAGGAACATCCTTGTCCATGACAAATATTTATAAAATATAGTTGCTACTTCTCCATGATCTAAGCATATTTTCCATTTATTTGTACACTAATATATTCTCACCTTTGTTAAAAGTATTAGATCTCTCTCCCTCAGAAGCAAACCCTGCAGTTCTAAGTTTTTTAGTACATCTGAAATACTGAGACAGCCTTTGACAGCTCTGCATAGTTGGCCAGTCAAGTCTTTTGATCGAACCGCTGGGATTCTCCTTCTAAAGTAAGTTTTATACCTGTCAACACCTAGTAAACAACAAAAACCACACATCAGTAAAATGCAGTCCCTATTGACTTGAAAGCAGTCATAATCACACCTTGCTTCTTTGCTGCTTTTCTTAAATAGAAATAATTCCTTAGGTATTACAATTCCTCCCCCCATGTATTCAATCACTGAAAAGTTTTATACGACCAATTCTAACATACATACATCAGCACATTTATCTTTTATAACCATCACTACAAACCTGATTCTCCAAGACCCTGTTGATGAAAACTTCTTATTCCAATAGAAGTCAGAGTCTTATTATCCCTGATAGCATTCAGAAGTGGTGTCCAATCAGCAGCTTTGATGCGATCTACATTTAGGTCAAGAGCACCCTGAGTCAGGTTAGCCTTCACAGCTTTTAGTGGGACAGAGCCTTGAAGAGCACAAAGATGTTCATAATGCGAGTAGAAATCTCGCATGCACTGTCTTCTTATTTTTACTGATTCAATCATTTCTTTTCTGTGATAAATGTCTAAAATAAGGGAGGAAGAAAAAAGTATAAACTTTTTCCAATGTATAATTGATTTTGCAACACAGTCTCAATTCAACATGCATACCCAAAACATGAATATGTTAATGCATATCATATAGCATTTACATGTCTTTGATGTAAAGGCAGGTAAAACACTGGCATCTTGTAATGCTCACTACCTGTGTAAGTACTGCTGAATGAATAAGTGGGAAATGAACAAACCTGCATTTTTATTTTCCCACAAAAATAGGTATACTCAAAACACAAAAGGCCTAATGTTCAAGCACTAACTGCTGTAAAGTTTTTGCTTTTCTCTTAAAATTTAATTTTGTAGACTTAGGGTGTGCAGACTCCTGAAAGCCTTAGACACTCCCTGACCCAACATCAAGGGATACAAATTAATATTCCACAGAGGACTAGTAGCGAGCTTCTCTGCTACTTCAACCAAACACAGAATAAAATGTGTGTTTTCCTAAATATTTTTGATACTGCATACCCTATGTGCTTATCCCAGTACATTTAGGAAAACACTTTTCAGGCATAATTATTTGTTACACATTAGTACCCATGCAGCAAAACAGTACTAACTCCCAAGTAGGATCTCTAAATCCTGCTGTGGCACAGGTATTAAGAGTAAATTATTCCACGGTCTTGGTAGGAACATTTGTCAGTATATTTAAAGGACCCATTTATTTATCTACTTATTTATTACTTCAGACAGCGTAAGTATTCCACATATGATACCAAACATTGTTCGCACTGCAAACAGTTTTTCATATTGCTAAAGACTAGAAAGCTTCAGCCAATTTTCTGAAACACTCTGTGTTAACATGGGACAAGAATTACTAGATATGTACAAGCAGGTGAGGACAGCCACTTGTAAGAATATAATTTAGAAAAAAATAATCACATTATTAGTATTTAGATGACTGAAACTGTAATAATAATAGGAATAGAAACTCTAATAATAGTTCCTCTACACCCTTTTCTCTCTCTTATTTTAGCTCTGGTTTGCTAGCATTAGATAATGACTAAACTGTGGCCACAGGAACAGAAACAACTAAATTATAATCCAACACTGCGGCTCCAGAAAGCAACCATCAGTTGTAAAGCACCACCAACTTCAGGTGATGTATCAAAACACAACAGATTAGCATGTTATCTCCAGAGTTTCAGCCATATTCTTTCATAGTGGCTTTCATTGTAACACCTGAACACCACACCTCTAACTGAAATAAAGAAAGGAGCTCCTGGCCATAGCACTGAGGTTCAACCCACTTGCCAGCAGAAAGGAAGAGGGTCAAACTCATCGGACCCACAATAACTTCCAACTGAGAAACAACTATGTAAACTAGAACTCTCCAGCATGGGAGTTACAGCATCTGACAAAACCCTATTATACCTTGACTGGCTCTGACAATGTACACAGGGGACAGTTATTTACTATCTCTTTCAATACAGATCAAGAAGCCATCGCATGATATTGGCTGGTGACAAATTAAAAACAGAAACATAGTAAAACTGAGAAATTCGATCCCATGCTAAGAGTTTCTAGGAAGCTGTAAGTTTACAGTAATTCAAAAACAGCTGGGCAAATTTACAGGGGGTCAAAAAAATTCCACCCATGACCACTGACTGCAGAAACAATGACCACACTCTACATCCGGAACTCACACACAGGAAGCTTAACCTCATGCTTACTCTCTGCTTATACACCTTATTAAGCATGGCCCAGTGGTCTGCTGGAGCTAAACACATTTTACTTGACCTGCTGGACCACTGTATTGTAGTACATAATACAGCATCCACCTGGCATACACAAATTAACAACCTGGTTATAACTGGAGTAAAATAGGGTTTTTATGTTTCACCCACTCAATATCGCCACCAACTCAGGAAACCAGTTCAGCGCTCCGCTTCCCCAACAGAGTGCACCATGAAGCCAGCACGAACTGGGGACTGGAGCCGACGGCCTCCGGGATGTGACAGGAGCCACCCGGGGGGGAGGGAGCAGCGACAGTCGCTCCCTCCCACCCCGCAGCCCCCCGCCCCGGGCTCAGACCTCCCCGGAAGGGACCTCAGCCAGTCCCTGCGGCCTCCCAGCTGGGCCGTCAGCCCCCTACCCGCTCCTCCATGGCAGCACGGACTATCCCCCACGCGCAGGCCCGGTCCCCGGTCCCAACCCCGGGCCGCGGAGTACCGAGGTAACCCCGCACCTCCTTTCGAGCCCGCTGCCAGCCCTGACAGGGGCCGCCCACCTCCGCACAGCCACCCGCCGCTCGCGCGCCGTCTCCCCGGGATCCCAACCGCCGCCGGCCCGCCCGGTCGCCGCCACGTGGCGCGTCAGGCCGCCGCCCCGATTGGCTGCCACCCCCACCGCCCCCCCCAGCCCCCTGCTTGCACACATTCAAAATGGCCGCGGCAACAGCCGTCCCGTTGGCGCTGCGCTACTGGCGCCGCAAGGGCGCGGGTGTTCCTTGCCGCTGTTAACCGTCGCTGCTGCGCGCGCCCACCCCCGCTCCAGTGCGGCAGTCAGTCCGCCCGTCCCGGCCTTGCGGGTGGGTGGCCGGCCGGCACCCGAGGAACCGCCAGGGTACAGTTAGCTATTTCCTCCCTCCCTCCCTCCCTCCGTCACTGCCGCCGCATTAATGCTCCCGCTGAGCGGGAGGGAACGCTAATGCATTACTTTCTCCCTCATCCCCGCACCGGTGTAGTGCGTCTTTTGCCGAGAGCTAGGCAGGAGGGATCTAAGAACAGCAGAGGTTTTAGACAGAAATTTTACAGCTAAAGGGAAACTACCATTCTCTAAAAAAAACCCCACCTTTTAAATGCAGTGCTAGAATAAAGCAAACATACTGTCTTTCAACATGTCATTACACACATGGCATAGCTTTGCTGTCAGCAAAGCCTATGCATAAGGAGCCATGTAGATGTATTTCGAACTACAGCAGTAGCTGCAGTCAGCTGGTCTCAGCAGTGTGAGGGGGAGTAAAGAGATTTCTCTTTCACAGCTACATTTCTCATTAGTTTGCTAGGTTAGTTTACACAGACATGACTTCAGAGAATTCTCACTAACCTTCAGTGGAGACCATTACAGACAGCATCGTTTCAGGCAAAGTGACTCAATGTAGTCCATGTGCCCATCATAGAATTTGCACCAACTACTTAAGAAAATGATTACTGTAAATTGATGAGTAAGAGCGATTTGGTAAGTTTGCAGATGACACCAAATTGGGCAGGAGTGTTGATCTCCTCAAGGGTAGGACGGCTCTGCAGAGGGACCTGGGACAGGCTGGATCAGTGGGCTGAGGTCAACTGTATGAGATTCAACAAGGCCAAGTGCTGGGTCCTGGCACTTGGGTCACAACAGCCCCATGCAATGCTACAGGCTTGGGGAAGAGTGGCTGGAAAGCTGCCTGGCGGAGAAGGAGAGCAGCTGAACATGAGCCAGCAGCATGCCCAGGTGACCAAGAAGGCCAACAGCATCCTGGCTTGTATCAGGAATAGTGTGGCCGGCAGGAGTAGGGCAGTGATCGTGCCCCTGTACTTGGCACCGGTGAGGCCGCACCCTGAATTCTGTGTTCAGTTTTGGGACCCTCACTACAAGAAGGACATTGAGGTGCTGGAGCGTGTCCAGAGAAGGGCAGCAAAGCTGGTGAAGGGTCCAGAGAACAAGTCTGATGAGGAGAGGTTGAGGGAACTGGGGTTGTTTAGCCTGGAGGAGGCTGAGGAGACCTTATTGCTCTCTACGACTACCTGAAAGGAGGTTGCAGTGAGGTGGGTGTTGGTCTCTTCTCCCAAGTCAATAGCAACAGAACGAGAGGAAATGGCTTCAAGCTGCCATCAGGGGAAGTTTAGGTTGGACATTAGGAAAAACTCTTCACCCGAAAGGGTTGTCAGGCATTGGAACAGGCTGCCCAGGGAGGTGGTGGAGTCACCATCCCTGAAGGTGTTCAAAAAATATGTAAACATAGCAATTCAGGACATGGTTTAAGAGGCATGGTGGTGCTGGGTTGACGGTTGGACTTGAGGATCTTAGAGGTCTTTTCCAACATTAATGATTCTATGGTTATTTATCGAACATATTAAAATTACACATTCCTTTTCCAGGTTAAGTATAGGTGGCCCTTAAAGAGGTTACACTTCTAGTCTGCTGGAGGCAGCAGGCTTTAAACTCTAAACCTGAGCAAACTCCAGAGAAATAAGACAGGTTAAGGACTCCAGAACATAGTGAGAACACTGTATGTTCATACAGATAGAATGTCATATTATACACTGTCTTTAACTGACATCAGAAGCAACTGAAGTACCCTGAGTGCTATAATCAAGTGTGCCAGAACAGGAATTATTTCAGTAAGTCTGAGGTCACCATCTGTACAAGTTGTTTCACCGTGACATTTTGTGAAACTAACATAAAATACAAGGGACAAAGGGCCATAATCAGCCAAACAGCAGCAGCAGTTTTTCATTTCTTGACTGTATGACAAAATATTACCAATTTTGTCATAACTCTGAGGGCCACAGACTAAATTCAAGCAAAATATAAATTTAAATACACTCAAGAATCTTTACTTTTAAAGATTTGCTATTTGTGCTACTCGGTTAAATCAGTTTTAACAGGTAGGGAGTTAAGAGTAGGAACTTCACTGCTAGTCCATGTGCATTTGAAATTTTCTCTTTGATTGATATGTCCATAATCAGTTTTGTGGTTTTTTTTTTTTTTTATTCCTTTACTCATTTTTCTGGACAGCCTTTTCGGTCAGTCAGGGTTTTACTCATGTATAGGGTAACATCTACAAACCATCCTTTACATACAAATCAAAGGTGTAAAATGATAACCACATCTTCTAAAATCACTTAGGGGTGGTATTTTTAAGAACGTCCCTATTTTCTTTGGAAAATTAATTTAACATGCTTGATATGATATTTCATAAGTAGTAGAATTCTATGCATTTTAAGGTATGAAAAATAGAAAGCATCTGTGAAGATTCCAGGAAGGACAGACCTGGTGTTTGCAGACATTATATATTGGAGACTCTCCAGCCTTGCATTTCGTTGTCAATTTCGATGCCGATTATGCTGTTGACCGTAGAGCCTAGGATTCAAGATGAATTTTGAATTACAGCAGCCCTGTCACTGCCATGTAAGTGAAGCAAGATGCTTATCTGTATGCAATTCATTAGTCATATGTTGTGCACCAAGAATAAGCCTGAAATAAAAGCAAGATAAGAGTGATTAGACTGTTAATAAAGCTCTTGTTATTTTGTGGCACATCAAAACTATTATACATGGTCTTTCTTGGATATAGCCTTGCAACAATCATACAGGATCTCTAAAACTGCAGGCAGCATAGATTCTCATTGCTATAATTAAAAGGTAATTTGTCTTGCAGGAAATGGACATCTCCAAAGCTGAAATTCATAATATTGCAGAAAACCTGCTGCAAGTTGCTCCCTACCAAACTTTTTCTTTAAAATACAATGCTGAGCATCCCTTTCCTCAGCATTTGCAGTTTTGTTTTGCATTCTATTTACTCCTCTAAACTTTAAGATATTTTTTTTTTTACATCTTTGTTTTAAATAAAATTTTGGTACACAGTACACAGATCTGCCAACAGGGCTGGGTCCTGAGGAAGTGTCAAAAGTGTTCTGCATATATGGATCATTGTGTAGGCTCTAAACTCAGGCTTTATGTGGTAGGCAGCTGTAATATGTGTAATGATCAATGTACAGTGGATGTCTCATTCTGCATTCCAGTCTTTCATTTATAGGGTTTTCACAGCCTACAAACTGAAATAATCCTCTTTTATGGCCACTGTGTTCTTCAAAAATAACGTAAAGGTTTGGATCATTGATCAGTTACTAAAAAATGTAATAAGAATCTGTCACTCAAGAATTGTTCTAGATTTCCACGAAAAAAAAAACATACGGCAAGCTATGACCACTTCAACCTGAACCACAGTATTATGTGAACAGGGTTATTACTACACTCTTTTATTCTGCAAATTATACAAAAGCCATATTATCTTGCTGTCATTCAAAAGTATTCCATAGCCTTTTGTGGTCACAGACTTCCAGATAGTTACACTAGTCTCACATATTCAATGCAGAAAGAACAAAAGAGAGAAAATAAAGGTATTAAAGCACCGAAGTTTGCCACAGTTGAGACTTAACAATGCTTATTCAGAACAGTAGTAAAGAGGCTGATTTACACTGTTAGTGATTGACAAGATACTAACACAATGCATTTTTAATAGCTTTTTTAAATTTCTTGCATTTATTCATTGCTGTATATAGAAGCCCAACTCACTCAGCAATAATGAGACCTTTTCTTTGTTTCTTAGTAACTATCCGTACAGTTAAAGTAGTATTTAAATACTTTTAAGTGTGTAGTGTATATGATATGCTTGTAAAAATATGTATTTAAGGGTACTTAGGTCTTGGAGTAAGCCATTTTGCTGTATTTCTTTTATCATGTTCAGTCATTGCCTGCACAGCACTTCTGACAATTTTCTGACAACATTATAAAAGCTATTTACTTGTCTTATTAAGGCATTAAAAATGGGACTTGGAATTTTTCCTGTCGTGTTTTATGTTTTCTCTCTGGCTAGATTTCTCATTTTTATGTAAAATGTCTTGTATTTTGTAATTGTGACTATAATCATTACTTGCTTTTCAAGTCAGAGACAGTTCCCATTACTGTTTAAGATCTTCAAAACTATGAAATGGTTTGGTGAGATACCAGATGTCTCTGCTCTAGAGAACAGTCCCAAAACAGACCTAATTCTGTCACTTTGGCAAATGATGTCTTCTTCACCAGCCATAATTTTGCTGAATTTGTTGAACTAATTCTTGTTCTCACTGTTTTCTTCCTATATCTTTCTAGGCCATATGCTCTTTGGATTTTTGGGGTTGTTTTTTTTTTTTTTTTTGTCTAATATATACTAATTCTAGTTTTTAATCTGATTTAACGCTACCACCATAGCCAATGTTATCTCTCTTAGAGGTATCAGGGAGGAAAAAAAAAGGGCTGTGCACTCTACCCGGTCAGTGGTGGGCAGCAGATATTTTATATTGGCTTTATGAGGACATCTGGCAGGCATCCCACTTGGCTGGTGTTCTTCCACATTATCCCTACAGTGTATGTTGAAGGAACAACTTAACATTTTATCTTTTTTTAAAAAAAAAAAACTTCTGTATCTAGCCTTTTAAAGTCTGCTTCCAAGGCTAAATAGCTAGCAATTTTCCTCTGTTCTGTAGAACACCAGCTGGCATTGAATGCTAAGTGGAGAACGGACAAAATCAGAATTTCCAAAACTATTTGAAAAAGTTTTAAGAGCTAATGCTGGGGCAGTTCTTTATAGCTTTTGTCCAGAAGCCTGAGAGGACACTTTGTTGCTAGGTGGCAATGCTCCTCAAGCAAGTATGTATTGGTAGAGCCTGTAAATGTTCGGCTTAAAGCAAGAAGGAAATAATTATTTCATTGTGTCATCATTAGACAGCTTTATCATATTTTTCTGGGATTTCATGATTGCATAATAACAGTGCACAGTGTTATTTATTATTTGCATTATATTGTAACAGGACATTGCACTTTTAACACACACAAAACGTGTAAAAGAAACCACAAAATCTCAGCCTTAACTCAGGGCAGCCCAAAGGCAGGTCACAGTAAAAAAAAAAATTAGTCATTGTTTGTGAATTTTCACAGTAAGGCACACTGACAGATGGAAAGAGGTATGAACGTTGGTATAAAGAAAGAATTTCTGATAATAAGCAATTGCACAAAAATTCCTGAAACCTGGAGTGGGCACTGGAGATTGAAGCAGTGGTAAGGAGATACGCTTTGGACAGCCTGAAAGGAAAGGAGAAAGTTGGCCAAGACGGAAAGAAAAAATACTTGCGGACTAAAGAGAAAAAAAAAATGCTAAGCGTGTAAGCGTAAATATTCTTTGTTTTAGAAATCTTTGGTTGGATATAGGCCAAACAGATTCAGTGCTTTTCTCCCGGCAATAGCCAGCCATGCCATCCATTCTATGGATTAGCACTCATTTTAGTGGACTGGGAGCTCCAAGTCCATGTGACAAAGCCTGAATGCAAAGCAGAAGTAATTTAGTGGAAATAGGATTTTTTTCCTTTTGCCTACCACTGCCTTGCTTTTTGTTCTCAAAATCTAGGTTTCTGGCCTGCCGTATAATTCTATTGTTTCTCTCTGTCTCACTGTCAGGTACGTACAGAAAACCTTTTCTCTCTTTTTTTCTCTCCCTCTCATTCATTGTCTCCCTTTCTAAATTTTTTATTTTCTATTTTTACAAAATTGCTGTTTAACAAAATCAACCATCTAGGTACAAAAGTCTTAGAAAATAAATCATTATTCTGCCAAAAGTTGTACTGAAAGCTATCTAAGATCAATTCTGAGAGTCATATATTGTTATAACTTCAATGAGAAGCCACAATCAAAAAACCACCCTGAAAATTAGATGCCCCAAATTTAGGAAATGGCTAAATAATGAATGTGGAGGGTATAGAAAGAAACTATGAACACAAATAGCAATATCA
Organism: Phalacrocorax aristotelis; assembly: GCF_949628215.1. Classification (NCBI taxonomy): domain Eukaryota; kingdom Metazoa; phylum Chordata; class Aves; order Suliformes; family Phalacrocoracidae; genus Phalacrocorax; species Phalacrocorax aristotelis. The sequence goes on from NC_134311.1 coordinate 40,800,965, forward strand.
TTTACTGTGTGTTGATATATATGTTAGATAAGATATATACTAGATATATCATATTGTACATAGGATAAAATATATAGCAGGTATTTGCATAATTGTGTACAATTGTATATATAAGACGATAAATATGTAAAATAATACATGTGACTTTTTTTTGTTGAAACACACAATTAAGTATGTAAAATTTATGATATAATGAAGGCATAGGCAAATAGCGCACTTTTAGCTAACTTTTCATGACCTTACTTTCTCTCTGAGCTTGGGAACCATGTCCTAGGCTTCACTGCACAGAGTTAGTCATGTTGTTTTGATTCACTACACAGACTGTCACAGCCTGAAGCTGCCACAGCAAGTTATAGTAACAGTAGTAATTATGATATACTAATTTTGAAATATATAGTAATTTTGAATATCAGTGCTGAAGAAGGATGGAAAACATGGTTTTTCATTCAGGTAGCTTTCAGATATGCTTTCTGTCTGCTCATGAAACATATGGATTACAACAGACTTAATCATATAGAAATAAATGGTTGAAAGAAAGAATATTGTCTATCCTCATTCCAGCTTAGTACTGTTAATGCCTAAGGTGGTATTACAAGGGGATCCTAATGCCTGAAGAACACACAATTTTCCAGATAAAACATCTCCCAAGAGGCACAGCCAGGAACCAAGACGACCAGGTAGCTGCTCTACTTGGCACTGCCGCTGAACAGCCTCTGAGTACCTGCACACCTTGGCCCAAAGAAGATCAGGTGAAGGCAGCCAGCAGTGCAGGGTGAAGCATTTCATTACCAGACCTATACTTAGCCATACAGGGTAACAGAGCTAAATATCATTGGAATTGTCAATGAAAGTCAATGAAGTTGAATTAATTCATCAAATATTTAGTGCATAATTACAATAATAAATTTATTTCTTCTGTTCAGCTTTCCATCATCACTAGTTTATCAATTCTGACATTTTCCTCAATATATAACGACTTCTTATTTTCTGTTAATGGCAAGTCCCCATGTGACATTAAAGGAGGCTTCCTCAGACTCAGAATTTTTGCATACTTGCTCAGTTCTTGTGCCTTTGAAATTCAGAGATTTTCTATCAGGGTAATCCATAGACCATTTTATCTTTCTAGATAAAAGCTTCTTTCAAAAAGAGGGAACTAAAAGATCAACAAATATATGTGAAACAGGATAAATGTATTCTTGTTTTTCACCTGAAGTAAAGTTTAAATGTATATATTAAGATGTAGAAGGCCTGTATTAAAAGTTCGTACAAAAACCAGAGAAATTCAGAACTTCTTTAGAAAATATTGCCTAGTCTTCTGAAACTGCATGAAAACTATTAGAGTCCATTATTTTGTACTGGGTAATATTATCTACATAGTTTGCTAGATAATTTATAATCTCCCAAGGATTAACTAAAATTTCAATTTAGTAAGTTTTGTGCAGTTTTCTAGATATCCATCTAGGTTTGCATCTAAATTTTAAAGTTCAGATAAATGTGTATTTAAAGCTTTAGATCAGGATCTTTTGGGATTACAACCCACTGTGAATTCTGGGTTATGATTTATTTCGGTAACAGTATTCCATCACATAATCCCATTACACTAAAAGTTAAATTGTTTTAGTGAGTAATTTCTGTTATTTCCTCTTTTTTCTTTGTTTTTACATCTTTGCAAACAGCTTCGTGTAAATAATTCTGCTGAATTGGAGGCCATTTTTTGAAAACTTTTGTTGAAATTCAGTGAAAGCAAAGGAACATGTTTTTCTTGTTTAAATCAAATTCTGCTCTTGCTCAAAAGTATTAAAATCATCCTAAGGCAGAAATTTCTTTTAAACTGTTCTTTCAGATGAAGCTTATCAATTTCCACAAGAAAATAAATTCTCAAGGTAAATAATTCTTTTAATTTAAAGATAAATATTTGTGCTGGGCCTTTAAACTATACATTAAGATATTAAGTAACATTTTTTATTCTTAATATTCTTTTCAGGTTCTTCCTAAAACACTATTTGCACCTGCCATCTGAGAAAAATACTTTGCGAGTTTATTACACACATGAATGGCTCCTAGAATAGGCAAGCCTTAAGCACCAAAACACAGTTACTCAACTTCATAAACATCTAGCCAAGGCACTGAATCTGACACTGAGTTTTCTAAAATGCAAATAAGAAATTACTAACTTCCTAAAAGTTATAAAAATATAAAAAGGAAAAAAAAATTTTGTAATGCCAGAAAGAAAAATGGAAGTATACCAAAGAACCTTTTATGTTATACTAAGCCAGTTTTCTCAGTATAAAGGTAGTTTAACTTCTACGATGTGTAAGACATACAATCAATACAAGAATGAACTTTCATATTTTTAACCCTAACTTAATAAATTACAGACTATACTGTAATGACAAGGACTGTGTTTCTTCCAAGTACATTACTCAGAGAATGCTCAAATCTTCAGAATGCAAAATTAATTTCACCTCATGAGGGAAGGATACCACAGATGGAATGGTTTCTCTGCACCTGTCTTTGAGAAAAGTAGACCTCGAGAGTGATCGGACTGTGCAAGTATTTTGAGGAAAGAAAGCGACATATTTAAATAGAAAATGTTAACTTGTTTTTTGTGCAATGATCTGTGACATTTGTATAAATTAATCTGAGAACTTTGATATTTTAATTCTTTGTTTGCTTTTACTAAAAAGAGTGGGCTTGAAGTATGATTAATTTTAGTTAACCATAAGTTCAAGCACTACATTTTTATAGTGTGATGTGAAGTTTGATTCTCTACTTAAAAGCACTTAAAGAACAATAAAAAAATTCTTGCATATGAAAATATTTCAGGCTTTACAATATAATTGAGAAAAATTTAAGAGTCAACTACATTACTGCTGTCAAGAACAATATTTTTTGCCAACAAATCATAGCAAGGCTATATAATTTAGAGCTAGATTCATTTTTTTCAACAAATTAAGCTCCATTTTCAGAACCAGCTACGGCTGGATAAATAATGAAATGATAACATTTTAAGAATAGAATTTCAAGAATAATGAAGGACATATAATGCAAACTGTAACTCTATTTCAGACAGTCTACCCAAAATTCTAAAATGATCATCCAAGTTTTCAGAGCCCTCAGGGATCAAATATTTTATTGCATATGAATGAAAGAAAATTTCTGCTCAGAAATTGATAAGAATCAACAAGTGTTCATCTCTCAAACTGAGAATATAACAAATGTCCTTCTTGTTCAGACCAGGCATCCCTCTAGCTCAATATTCACTCTCCTACAGTGGCCAATGCAAATACTGTGTAAGCAGAAAAGCCTGGTCCTTTTCTGCAGTCCATTCCCCTTGTACTCTCCCAGCATCCACAGCTGTCCTACTAGATGTGTCGGGGAGGACGTTCACACCTTGCCCTTTTGCTGTCCATTATAGACCTGTCGCCTGGTACTTTGTGTAATCCATTTTTTGGGGTTGCTCATGTTCTCTGCCTCTACAAGCTTCTGGGCAGCAAGTTCCACAAGCTCAACACCTGCTATGCAAGAACTCCCATTTTTTACACAGAATATCACAAAATATCCCTTAGTTCTGCAAATGTGGGATTTAGTACATACCAGTTCTGCATGCACTTGGGCAAACACCTTCATGATTTTTTAAACCTCAGTCATATCCTCAGTCAGGCTGATGTTCTCTAGAGTGAAGCCCTCATTCTTCTAATTTGTTCTTGTGAAGAAGCTGTTCCAGTGTGTGACTGTTTTAGTTGCCCTTCTCTGAGCTTTCTCTAACTCCACTATATCCTTCCTGAGATGCAGAAAACAGAACTGGACACGGTACCCACAGCCTGCGGGCTTACCAACGTTTTGACAACAAGGAGATGCCTCTGACCTGTTTTCAGCACACTTTTCGTGACTGCCAACACCCTGTCATATTTTCAGCTGCTAATGCCTATTGGGCCAATGATTTCAAAGAGGTGTCAGTGAAGACTCCCCAGAGCTGCCTCCTGAGCTGTAAGTTTGAGTTATGCATCATAAAAGCATTTGATTGTATGCTTGTGTATCTCTCATTCTGAGTAGAATCATGTTTTCAGTGCCGAATTTTCCTATGCTTCCTCAGTCAAAAAGAATAAAAACTCATGATAACTAATTTTAAAGCAGAGCACAGAATAGGATATAACTCTTCTGTGGTAGTTTGCATCCCTGGCCTACACTTCATGGAGCGCCGTTTGTGTGAGTTCAGCGGTACTGGTTTTACAGAAGGAAAAAAGACAAAATCATAGCAGAAAAGCTTTTTAACAGAATATAGAATCAGTTTTCTCCATATAAAAGTTAATTCTCCTGTTATTACTTCTCCTCTGCGGGATATTTACCTTCTTAGCTGTGCCCCCTCCCTCCCAGCTTCTTGTGCACCCAGCAGAGCATGGGAAGCTAGACATGTCCTTGACTAGTATAAGCGCTACCCAGCAACATCCTAAACATCTGTGTGTTATCTCAACAGGTTTTTTTTTCCATGCTAATTTCAAAGCACAGCACTATACCAGCTAGAGTGAAGAAAATTAACTCTATCCCAGCTAAAACCATGACATCCATTAATCTTGGACATTGTGCTGGATGCAGCTTCAGAAGTCAGACAGCACTACTTAGGACATCCATTTAATATGTGTAACTATTTTAAAAAGCCTGAAACAAGACAAGTTTTGGCTCACTTGGCTAGATGAAGATGTTGGGATGATGTACAAACTAAGGAAGAATTTTAATATTATTACTCTTCAAGAGCCTTGGAGGGGTGAAGTTTTTCAGAAACAAAAGCTGGTATTATTAGTACTTCACATGTGTTCAGTACAATGAAAATTGAAAAACTGAACATGGAATATATAAGGAGGCTTCATCTGTTACAGTGAGAAAACTCACATGACTCACTAAAGGGTCTTCAGTTCTGCTTGAACTTTCTCAAAATGGTAATCATATAGGAAATTGGAAGACTGGGACTTTAGCAGTTAACTGCAGTGTATATATGGTTGACGGTATTTAGAAAACACTAAGAGAAATATCCTGTTTTCCCAAAACAGTAATATTTTTCAGAATTGTAGCCAAGGACAAAACGCACCTTCACAACAGTGGCACAGAAAGACACAGTAACATTTGCCTGACTCCAAAAAAAAAAGTAGTCTGGCAGCCAATCTTAAACTCATTGTTTGAAAAATGTTGAAGGACAAAATCCAGCATCACAATCCGTGCATGTGGAAGTAGGAGTGGGGTGGAATGAAGGAGTGGGAGTACAGAAATATGAGGTTAAGAGTATAGCAGTATAGGAGTAGGGTCCTAGTTCTGAGATGGTATTTGTTTGATGGTACCTAAGAATTGCCTATATAAATATTTTTGATCAACAAGTGAATATTTTTTACCCTGGGTTTCAATCTGAAGTAGATAGTTTTTTTCTCACAGGTTTTTCCACTGTTCTCCTGAACATCATTTCATGCCCTTTCCTCCTGCTTGCAGCTCCAACACCCTATTTCAATTTTCTCTAGAGAAGTCATAAATAAATCACTGTACTGGCAGAGAAAAGAATCTATTGGGAATGGTGTTTCTGTGTGTTCTCCACCATGCATTAACTGCTGAATATAAATGTACTATACAAATACATACCTTTAGTGTCTTTTAGGTTACTTTATTAACAGATCACTTTGTTGCATTATTAAGCACCGTTAGTCTGCAAATTCAAACCCCCCACCCACAGGGAACACGGTTGATATAAACCATGCTGACACTGTTTCTGATGCAGTGTGAAGGTATAATGACATAGCTATGCAAGAATTTTTAGCCATTATTTTAATTATTTAGTTGTTGTATATAGTGCCTGCTCATTTTACCTCACCTGAAAAGTCTAATATAGGTGTTGTACAGTGGCATGTGACCTAACGCACAATGCTGTACGTGGTGGGTTGACCGTGATTGGCTGCCAGGCACCCACACCCAACGCTCCTCCTCTCCTCCTCAACAGGACAAGGGGACACAAAATAAGACGGAAAAGCTCATAGCTTAAGATAAAGACAGGGTGATCACTTACCAATTACTGCCATGGGCCAATCAAAAATAGAGTAGAATGGTGAAAATCAAAAGACAAAAACTAAAAATGCCCTCCTAGCCACTCCCACTTCTTCCCAGGCTTGTCTTCACTCCTTCATTCATGACTCTTCTACCTCCAGTCTGTTAAGCAGCAGAGGTGCTTGGGGAATGGGACTTGTAGTCAGTCCATAAAGCTCATTTTCTGCTCCTTCTTCCTCACACTGTTCCCCTGCTCCAGCATGGGGTCCCTCCCACGGGCTGCAGTCCTTCATGAGCAGCTCCAGCACGGGTCCTTCTCATGTGGTATAGTCCTTCAGGAATGGACTGCTCCAGTGCAGGTCTCCCACAGGCCAGCTCCTGCCAGAAAACCTGCTCTGGCATGGGCTCCTTTCCATGGGCTGCAGGGGAATCTCTGCTCTGGCGCCTGTAGCACCTCTTCCCCACCTTCTCCACCAACCTCGGTGTCTGCAGGGCTGTCTCTTATACTTTTTCCTCGCTCCTCTCTGCTGTGCAGTGTTTTTTACCCTTTCATCAATACACTCTCCCCAAAGGCACTGCCTTCTCAGCTGCGGGGCTCAGCCATGCCCTGCAGGGGGTCTGTTCAAGCTGGCTGGAACCAGCGATGTCCAGCACGGGGCCACCCTGGCTGCCAGCACCTGGGCACTGCATGCCCTGCACCATACCATAGCCCCTGCCTCAAGAAACGACGTGGCACACAGAATGAAAAATTTATATGTATTATTATCAGGATAATGTAAGGCACACATCCTTCTCAACCTTGAAAGGTTTTATTCGGAAAACTAAGCACAAAGTCAAAAAAATTTTTTTTTAGTGCCCATATATTCTTGCAGATAACTGCTATTATCTGAATAGCAGAGGCAAATGGATACCTGCAGGAACAGTGTTCTCAGAGACAATATACAGCAATTGGTAATGATAATGTAATGCTCTCTGAAAGGAATAGGCTAATTGAGAAAGCAGCTACTGCCCACTGTACTTCTAGCCAGGTCAGAAGAGCAAAGCAAACTTAGAAATACAATGAATTAACAATATAAAGAGCAGTAACAGCCTGATTTTTATATAGAATTATCTTGTCAACAAGGTACGTACAGTTGCCATCACAGTTAGTTCTAAGAGATTGTATCGCTAATGACCCAGTGAGTGCATACCCAGAAGAGTACAAGATGAGGAGAATGTCCTGCACCAAGTACTAAACAGAAGCTAGATGTTTTTTCAAGTGATGGTTTCATTACATAAAAAAAAAAAAAAAAGAAGGCGGCAAAGCTAGGACACTGCATGTAGAGACAGCATGCACTCCCGAGAAGAGTGGGAGTAATAAAGCGGGAATTAATCAAAGCACTTGAAAAGTGGTTTGAGTGAGATGGCTCTTGTCCCTAATATGTATCTAACGTGGCCTTTTCCACTGTCACAGCAGGACTTCCTTGTGAACACTACTTCTGATGCTCACCGGCCCAAGATCAACTGCTCTAATCTGAACGTTCCAAAAACTTCTGAGGAAACCCAAGAAAAGGCATGCGTATTTGAAGTTGTATTTGCTCAGTAATAGTCTTCCATCATATTTCAGTCTTTCTGTACTGTTAGGTTTTCTTTCTAACTTTAGGCTTTACTAATCAAGTCAACTGAAAGGCTAGCATTTGATTTTGTGGCAAATCAAGACCTTTAACGTGCAGGATGATATTTATCAGACAGGTGACAGTAGCCATTCAACTTCTTTTTCCCTGATGTCTTGTAATGAGATATTCTTTTTTTAACTCAAATTGATCAAAGTTATTATTCATTTCGATGCTGCTACTGTGATTTACTATAAAAAAGAATGCCTTCCTGTATCACCAAAAAACGAATGCAAGCACTACTGAAATCAGTGTGCTCATCGTGTTCACACATTTTTCGGAACAGTGGAAAGCTGCAGGATTGGGGATTTACCCAGTATTTCTCCAGTATTGGACATCTACTTCTATTGATTCAAATAACCATCTTTCAATGGAGAAAATATGTCCAAAGAAAACAAATACAGATGAAAGTTACAAGAAATACCTTAGAAATGGATCCAGAAGGTTCTGGACAGGGACCTAGGGCAGAGAGTCCTGACAAATCCTCATATCCCCTACGTGGTGAATAAGCAGCCCACAAACAAGCATGTTTAGGCTGGAACCTCAAAGGAAGCTCCTGGCCATTCAAGGAGCCGGATACTGGAAATCTGCTTCCAGCAGTGGAGGTGAAAATTATTTCTTATCAATTGGAGCTTCATGTCATAGAATCACAGAATGTTCTAAGTTGGAAAGGACCCGCAAAGATCACAGAATACCAGGTAGGAAGGGACCTCAGGGATTATCTAGTCCAACCTTTCTAGGAAGAGCACAGTCTAGACAAGATGGCCCAGCACCCTGTCCAGCCGACTCTTGAAGGTGTCCAATGTGGCCGAGTCAACCACTTCCCAGGGGAGATTATTCCAATGGTAACCGGCCTCACTGTGAAAAATTTCCCTCTCGTGTCCAATCGGAATCTCCCCAAGAGCAACTTGTGTCCATTCCCCCTTGTCCTCTCCATGTGACTCCTTGTAAAAGGGGAGTCTCCATCTTCTTTGTAGCTACCCGTTAAGTACTGGTACATGGTGATGAGATCCCCTCTGAGCCTCCTTTTCTCAAGGCTGAACAAACCCAGTTCTCTCAGCCTGTCCTCATATGGCAGGCTGCCCAGTCCTGTGATAATTTTGGTGGCCCTTCTCTGGACCCCTTCCAGCCTGTCCACATCCTTTTTGTACAGCAGGAACCAGAACTGTACACAGTACTCCAGGTGTGGCCTGACAAGCGCTGAGTGAAAAGACACAGTGCTCCACCACCCTCTGGGTGAAGAACATTTTCCTAATCCCCAACCTAAACCTCCCCTGGCACATCCTCCTGCCATTCCCTCAGGTGCTGCCGTTGGTCACCAGAGAGAAGAGATCAGCGCCTGCCCTTCCTCTTTGCCTTGCGAGGAAGCTGCAGACCATGATGAGGTTTCCACTTAGCCTCCTCTTCTCCAGGCTGAACAAAACAAGTTACTTTAGCCGCTCCTCGTATCATTTCTCCTCTAAACCCTTCACCAACTTTGTGACCCTCCTCTGGACACTCTCTAGTAGCTTTATAACCTTAATGTACTGTGGTGCCAACAACTCCACACAGCACTCGAGGTGAGGCTGCACCAGCGCAGAGCAGAGCGGGACAATCCCCTCCCTCGCCTGGCTGCAATGCAGCGCTTGATGCACCCCACAACATGGTTGGCCCTCTTGGCTGCCAGGGCACGCTCTTGGCTCACGTTCAACTTGCTGTCAACCAGAACCCCCAGGTCCCTCTCTGCAGAGCTGCTCTCCAGCCTCTCGTTCCCCAGTCTGTATGTACATCCAGGGTTGCCATGCCCCAGGTGCAAAATCCAACCCTTGCCCTTGTTAAACTTCATACGATTGGTAATTGCCCAGCTCTCTAATTAAATGTGTTTATGTTGTGTAAGGTGTATTAAATGTGCTTATGAAAGGGGTTACACTGAATCCCCAGCAGCAATAGGAGCCTACACTGTGACCCACAGAATCTTGATCCTGGGAAATAACCCAAACCTACACTGCTACCTCTGTTTCTTTATATTCCGACTTATCCTAAGGTAATAAAGGTATTTTCAGATGAAGCTTTACTGTCCGCTTTTTTAAACTATCCAACTGGCATCTTCTACATGTAGACTTCTTTTTTTTCCCAGAGTATAGCTAGCTTTAAGACCTGCAGTCAAGTATTTCAGATCTCCAGTATCTAGACATGAGATGGACTGTTAGAAAGAAAAGCCAAGTCCTTTTGCTTTCGCTTTTAGCTTTGCAGCCTGAACTTATTTAGCAAAACACTTAAAAAAATCATTTCACTTTTATGCATGTATGTAGATCTATTTGAGCCCACTGGAGTCTGTAGCTAGGTGCTTTGCAATTTTCACATCATAGCTGATACTGATTACTTTTATGAAGAGACACAAAAAATAGAATGTGAGATTAAGAATAGCAGCTTGTTGCTGTATCATATGCAATACTTTTTTTATACTGAACTCACACATATTTACATATTAATATTTAAAAACAACTTTATACTGCTATTCATTATTTATTGCTACCTAAGAAGTAGATAGTCAGGATTTCTAAACAGACATATTGATTAGCCTTTGCTCTTAGTGGGAGAAAAAACACATTCAGTTTATGTCCTGCATTAATGTAATCTATCAATTAAAGGCTCGATTTTTTGGGGGGCAGAGAACAAGTTATGAACATTTCTTAAATTCTGAAATATTAAACTGTTCATGCTAATACAGAATAGAGGAAAGACACTATTGGTTGAGCACCCTGTTTTCCCAGTCTTCAAAATAATATTTTTATTGCAAAGGTATACCTTGATTTCAAATGTTGTCTCACAAAACACCACCTCTCTGAGTCCGTGTGAGGCTTTAATCAGCAGGTAACTCAGCACACTTGAATGCCATTGTAATTTTGCTGCATTTTACATCTGAGTGTCACACTGGCTAGTCAAAGTTCATAAAAAATTTGTCTGGTGGCACATGGCCACAAAAGTCTGTGTGTTAAAGTAAACTCAACTCCATGGTCTTTACTGTAATTCTTGAATAACAAACTCAAATTATGCCTCTAGAAGTGGTTTTAAAAACTGGTCATCGTGGAGAGTATTACACAGAATGCATCTACTGAATATGCTCCATCAAGGGAGAGCGCTTATTAGAGGCTGTGAGGGCAGCAGCTGCTAAAAGGAAATCCAAAAATGTAGTCAGAAGCAAAAAAAAACCTAAATGCTGACCAAGGAAACAATGTCCTAAATCAAACAAGTCATATTTGCTTTGTAATAAGGGAGCTGCTAATTGATGGTGACATTTTAGTAATTTTGATGCATTTGTAACTGCTAGAAGAGTTACTCTGTTCTTGCATAGGCGAAGTTTTCTCTGAATTCAATTCATGTTTCTGTTGAGGTGATATACATGAATACAGAGAGGGCTTTGCCATGGCAGAGAGAATAAAATGTACCTGATGAGAGACCTTGTATCGTTGAAATACCTGTATTAGCACACAGGGTTTCTCATATGTATTTCTCTTACAACTACTGTCAATTAGGACTGGAATCCCAATGTACTGGACACTAAATAGAATTAAAAAAAAAAACCAAAATGCACTCCTGAACCTTGGACTGCTGTCTATCCACGTGAATTACAAAGCAGATCCGGTACTAATGCGTGAAATGATGCAACGCGAACAAAGCATCCAAATGGGGCAATGAAGGCAAAAATAGAATGCGAGAGAAATTAAGCAAATGGAGGTAACTAGGGTCTACAGATTATAACACAAGATTCTAGTAACAAACAGTAGTCCCAACTCACTGCTAGAACTGGCTGTTCTCAGCATGGTCAGCTGTTTAAGTGGTATATCAGATGTAAGCCTCAAGGATGGAGTTGATAAAGCTTTTGTGAAGACTGTGGAGCTGTTTTTTTCCATTCACAAAAGAGAGAGAGAGGGATAGCATTCATAAAGGTCAAAGAAAAAGATTAACTGGCTACTTTGGCAGCAGGAAAATAGAATTAAAACTGCAATTAAATTGTACTTTACGTGATACAGGGGGACAGAAAAACTGAATGATTTGAGGTTAAAACCAATGTCTTCATGAATCTCTCTCTAATGAGACCACAAACTGGGAGCAAAAATCAATCATTTTGGTTTAGGTGGTTTATTTTTTCATTAAGTAGCACAAATGACTAAATAAGCAACACGATCGCTTTGAAAAGAGTGCAAGAAGATGCTGTATTGGGAGCCTTGCAGAACACATTATACCTGAGGAGTCTTGGTGATCTTTAATAGTCTGCGTTTGCTCTACTGGGACTTGTATGTGAGAAGCATGTATGTTAGCATTATAATCTGTGAATTGTGATACATATTTGGGAAAGGTAAACTATACGTGGATCAAGGGGTGGAACATACTGATCCTGACCAGGAGACAACTGTACACCGCAGCTAACCCGGGCAGGCACTGCACAGCCTTCAGGCCTCCCTCCGTGGCAGGACAGACCCAGCCTGTGCATGCTGCTGGAGATGCCTGCTCAGCACCATGACCACATGTCCTGCATGGCCCTTGGTATTATCTAACAGTGCACTAGCTCTCATGAGAACATCCTTTAGGGATAGAGTCGTTTTCTTTTAAGGAAATTATACATTACCTTGGATGATCAAAAGGGAGAGTTTCTCTGTATGGACAGGATCCGCTCTACACAGCATGCCATGGGAAAATCCACTGGGGCTCTGTAGGATATTGCATGAACACAGGGTGCCCAGCACCTGAAGGGATGTAAGATGTTACTATCTATATCCCTCTTCTTTGTCTTTTAGAAGCGGTTATCTTACTAAGGCATTTGTTGTTGGGCCTTTCTTACTGGGATCCAGAAAGATCCCTGCACCAGCTTGCTCTCACCTCACCCTTACCCCAGTGCAGAACAGCCAGTATTTGGTGTTACATGGTGTTTCCTGAACTGTTTCTTGGAAGTCAGAATGGTAAAAAAGGAAAGTGATTTCATTAGAAGAATTTTGAAGTCCACAGAGGAACCTAAAGCATAAGTACCAATACATATGATATTCTAGAGAATTTCAGCTTTTTTTTATATATATATACACCACTACCACCTTAAGGTCACCTATGAAGAGTCTAGCAGAAACTTTACGATGGGTATAGTAACAATGCTTGAGACAACCAGCACATCAGTATTTTCCAGCTATTAAAATAATGAAAGCACAGAACCCCAAATAAAGCTCAGCCTATGTGCAAAGACAGGCTAACATGTCTTTTTTATCAAAAAACTAAGTCTTATTTAACAAAGAACGTGCTAATAAACAGATAAAAGTGCTTTGATCATGAGTGCTGATGATGATCTTGAACTCAGAAATTATATTATAAACAAATCTGGCCACCATGAGATTAAAAAGTTAGATTTGGTGAAATGTGGATAAGCATACAGATCAGTCTTCTACTTGTTAGAGTACTCTTACCATCACAATAATAAGGTAAAGGACCTCAAAAAGTAGATTTGCAAATAGTCAATTTATTAGAAATTGCAGTATGTGAGAGTTCCCCAACCACTTGTCTGAAAAAAACAGTAAATCATGGTTTTTTGAAAACTATCTGGGAAAGTGAATTAAATTAGTCACTTGTATGAACGCACCGATATTTACTGATTTGTATGATCCACAAATTTCAGACTAACATTTAGATTATTTTCAGAGAACTGATTCTAAGGACTGATGGAAATTTATTTAAGATTAAAAATGATCGAACCAAGGGCTATAAAAACCACTCACAATTAGCACACTAGCGTCTGTTGCCTCGAATAAAGGAAAATCTTGGAACCTTTTAAAAAATCTCTAATTGCATAAAATGTTTTCTACCGCTGACTCCCTGTTTGATTCTACAATATAATTACTTCTTCATTGTTGGGCAAAGAACTGACAAGCAGGTAGATCTCCTCATCTTTAGAGCACATCAAAAAAGTGAATGCACACATTATAAAGGGAAGTCCCCGGTTAATTTTTATTCTTTTAGTTTTGATCTTTGCAACTTCCTGTAATACTGCACCGTAATTATGTTAAATGCCTAAATGGACAGTTTAATTAATTCTTCATCTCCAGAATCCCCCGGTAGTATTTGAATTGTCTCAGCAAGGATTTTCATTTTGTTGATGTTGACCTGGGACAAATATATCTGTTTAGAGCTCAGCTTCTGAAAGAATTTTCTATGGAGACAAATATTTCTAGTCATATGGAATTTTTAGCTGAATTTGAGGCTAAGATTATGACATATTCCTCCAAGATGTTGATGAAATAACTAGTCTTTCAGCAAAACACACAAAACTGTGAGTCTAGGTTATGGCAACGAACAATTTAAAATATTTTATATTAAAATACTAAATACTGCTCTATTATTCAATAACTACTGAAACTTTATTCAAGCAAATTTGATCCAAAAGACAATATGCACGTTCATTCATATATTATAACAGATAGATAATTTATCTTCTTCTGCCATTCGTCTCTATAGCTTTTTCTAGTATCATCCAACATATACGTAGAGGGCCAATCATTCATCTCTTTAAATCCTTACTTGTTTTGATTGCATTTAGGGTCTAACCATTAAATCATTTATTAAGTTAAAGCTGTAATTTAGTCAAAGGAAACAAAGTGTGACATTTTATAAAAAGATCCAGTTGAGTCTGACTAGGTGCCTGGTCTTAAGTAAAACATGTATTCTTTACAACAGCTTAAAGAAAAAAAACCTGATACAGCAGCTTCACTACTGCTTACATTACATCCTGCTTCTAACCATAATTTACACACTGAAGCGCTCAATTAATAAAAAGATAAACAGTCAAGAAATTAGTAAAACAAAGAAAATTTAATAGCAGAAGTCAGCGTCATAGGGGTAGAGTGCTATACAGTGCTCTATCGGGGGGGGTTCCCCCCTTTAAAGAGTCTAAATTTAAATTCAACTTGCATGTTATTTTGGTAAGATGATACTTTTCTGTTTTCATGTTTCTCCATCCACCATTTGGTTACTTCTAACAAAAAAGCCTACCCCAAAAGCTAGTCATGATGCATAAAATCTTGGATTGGTATTGGTATCGTTGATATGCATGCCAGAACTCATTTAGGGTAACTTTTACTCCTGCTTAGGCCCTTTTTCAATGTGCCAGCTCATGTGGAGTCATTAAAAATAGAATATGTATTTGACTCAAGAACATCAGGAAGTGAAGGGAAGGGTAGCCACTTACAATTACCTGAAAAAGATAATAGCGACACTGCCATTTCTGTGCAAAGAAATTAAGTAAGCTGTTTCTTATAGGCACTGAATTAATTCTTACAGTATGTGTTAAGCTTTTTCCAAGCAAACTGCAAAACTACAACACAAATGGTGTGCAATGCACTGTTGAACTATGCCTTAAAAGGGGAACATTAAAAGCCACTGGTCTGATGCATTTGGATCTCCAGGCTCCTAAGGAATACTTTTCCCATGAAAAACACTGCTTCTTGGTACATTGTGCAAAAAACTACATGAGGAGCCAAATTCTGATTTCAGTATATCCACAGGGCTTCTCTTTCACCAGTTTTAGACATTTATCTGTATACTAAGTTGAAAATGAGCCCTAAGTAAATACTTGCAAAGTTTAGCAGGCACCAAACAGCCAGGAAAAGAAAGTAAGGCTTTATATGTAGGACACAATGTAGATGGATTCATGTAACATCTTGTGCATTTGCTAAGCAAACAGACGTTCAAACACTACACCTGCCTCAGTTCCCTTCTAGAGCTTTCAGCGGAATAAGTTGTATCCTACCTTGAACTGAACCTAAAGGCTCATTCTGGTTGTCTTTTTAACCGCAATACATGTAGAAACAACAGTATCACTGACATAAAGTCATCAGCTTCCATCTGATATCTGTGTGCACGTATTTGTTGCAATTTATACCTATGGGTCCTGAATTTGAAGGGTCTGTCATATGAGCAGTGGCAGGACAACATTCTAGTGTACCCTTTACAAAGTGCAATTCAATTACAACCAAATAAAATGCTTTTGACTCTCCAGCAGTAGATCACTGGCTAACTTTTCTTTATTCCAACATTACATTTGACTTCTAGACTGGGTTTCCAACTACTCTGAAACACAACAGACTTCTGCCTCCACCCATAAAATCTCTTTTGACTGCTGAGACTGGGTATTCAACCCTTACTTTGGTAATAAACCAACAAAACAAAAGCAGGGGTGGGGGGATGGGGGCCAGAGAGGGACAACCAAAAAGCCTTTCCCAAATTTAAGAAATATATCTAATAAAACTAAAATTTAAATAATCCTAGAAAATTTAAAAGTTCTGGAAACCCCATCTGAGGCTATCAGCTAATTAGGATTCACATTAAAAAGTTGTATTTCTGTCAGTGCCTGATGATGCTAAAGCACAAGCTGCTTCTGAAAATATTTATGTAGCTAAGGAATTCTAGGGAAATGCAACTCACATTAAGAGTTTCTTCAGGGGAACCGATGGTATCACTGTAATACAATACTGGTGTCATCAGACTTCTGAGTCTCTCTGATTTCATGTGTGTGTGCATCTAGGTAAAAACATATCGGGGAATGAAGGGAAAAGAAAGATAGAGTCCCTGGTTAGCAATGTCCAGTGCAACATGTACACTTCCCCGCACACAATCCAGTAGCACCTTTTCATTTCTTCTCTGTATGTCTTTTTGGCTCTTCCATGTATCTGTGAAAAGAGATATCGGTGCTGCATATATAGAGAGAAATACTGGCTAGCCTGGAGGCAAAGGAAGTATCTATCAGTGTTTATTATTTAAATTTCTCTTTTCTTTCTCTGATTTTCCACCTTGCAATCCCAAAAATATACCCATGTTAACTTCTTGTTGACTGTTTTGCTGTGTAACATAGCTAAGCATTCCTTTTGGAGGACTAAACTCTGCCTAGTTCTGAATCAAACCCAGTGGCTCAGTCTAATTGATCTGATTTCTATCCAAAGCATCTGTAGAGAGAACAGTATTACTGGCTTATAAAGTAATCAGCGTCGTTCAGGCATCCATGCGCACACACATTGTCAGATCAGTATCACAAACAAGAGATTATCATAAGCTTCAGAATTTACAATTATCAACATGTCATTATTTCTTAGAATAATTCCTTATAGCAAAAAAAAATCTTTGTAAGATGTACCTTTTTTCTTTAGCATCTAGGAGCCTCTTTATGGACATGCAAATTGAACAAGATTAACTGTATGCATGCACAAAAATTAAATCCTATCTTTGCACAGGGAACCTGGAAAACTGTCAAATGTCAAAGTCTACATGCTCAGGCACATTATGCTATAAATGCCAAAAAAACCTTGAGAATACTAAATACCTGGAAAACACCTTAAATACTCTAATTCTTTCCACTGTTAGTAGCACCAGAAACTAAAAAATGGTACTTCTTTATTGTTAAAATTTTTCTTTTACCTGACTGTTTTACTCATCAGAATAAAATCCAGGTTTCCAGCTATCTGTACGCAGTGGAACAGTAGGGGGAGCTCAATGCTTTTTTCCTGGTAAATCTCACAGAATCATGACTAGTTTCTCAGCATATGCAGATATTAATGGAAGAAGTTTTCCCCCATAAATACAAGAGGTTTGAATATGCAATGTAATTCAAAAGGTAGCTAGAATTGTTCTCAGTATCCAACCTAAAATTTAACTACTGATTCTTCTGAAAAATTCCCAGTCTCTTCAAAGTTGTAGATCCATTAAACATTCTTTACTTTGGAGTAAAAAATTAACTTCTTGCAATCTCTTTAAATATATAACCACCATAACAAAAACAAAATTTCAGAGTATTTTTATTTAGGTTCTACGTAAGGTAATGCAAAGCCACAATTCAAAATATAACCAGATTAGGAAGCAGGCTAATAGAAATGAAACACCCTGACAGCCTGCTTCATTATTATACCACACCAGGTTAAAAAATGGTTTTTATCCTAGTAGGTTTTTAAACCATCTTAGCACTCTATACAACTCTCTATATACTTCCAAAGCAGTATTTTATAAGGTTTGAAAAGAATCTTCTCTGTGCCTCTTCAGACAAACGAAACCAGTCATGTTATTCTTTTCCCTACTGATGAATTCCCATAATTCCCTCAAATATTATCAGAGATCACCAATCTTTCTCAATAGAATAGAGCACTACCTAAATTCAATGTCAAGTGCACAAGAATTTGACTACTATACAGCAATCACTGTACTTCTACCATTGACTATTCATCTCAGGCATGAGAATTTTTTCTATTTCTAAGTTCAGGTTCACAAATCATCCCATACTGGCTTAGGCAACATACTGTCTGGCTATCTTACGGCTACAACTACAGTTATATAACTACAGTTATACCTATAGTTATAAACTGAGGTTTACAGTACAACCCACATTTTTACTTCAGTATGTAACTGAGTGCCTCAATTCCTGCAGAAGTATCAAATGGAAGGCAATTATTTGCTATCTTCTAACTCAGTTTTCTCCACCATTTTAAATACATTTGCAGGACTCCTACTTTCCTCAAGTATTCGTAATGGCTTTACATAAGACACAGAGAGGACCATTTTTTCCTTGGTACTACAAACTTTTCTAATGGATTCTCACATGAAGGTAGAAAGATACCTCCATTGTTACTATACATGCAGTTAAAGGAAGACATTGATTAGTTGTCCTTTTTAAGATCCTTCTCTGCACTCACTTTAAAACAATAAAGACTGGAAACGGTCTCCTGATGGACTTCTGTTATCATTTTATAAAATTATATATAGCGATACAAATCATTTAATTGCCCATCTGAAAATGCAATTGACTAGGTCATAATTTTTATCCTTATGTCATTTATCACTCAGACTTCTCTTCTTTTTCATTAAGAGATTTGGTAGTAATGTGCAAAAGATATTGATGCTCATATTAATACAAGATATAAAGCATATACAAAGTACAGGATTCATTACTGAAGCTTCCAAATTCTTGCAGTGAATTTGCACTTGAACTGCGTATTGAAAAGGCAATTTTAAGAAGTACTATTACACAAAAGGGAGTGTTTATTTTCTCTTCACATTCACTGCAAAAATATCACATTGACTTACGATTTTACATACTCTAACACTATTTATGGAAGTTCTGTGTAAGGAACTATGTGCAGTTTCCTAGCTGGGAACTGTCAGTCTGCATTCACATACAAATTAACTTTTTACACTGAATTTTCTCTATATTTGTTTGTTTCTATGTTTGCTACCTTTTAAGACCAACAGGTGAAAAGACATATATAAATGTGAGAGAATTAAAATGCATTGTGTCTTTAAATCTTTTGCTACTGGCAGGCTCTCTTTGATTTATGGTTTTGAATGATACCTGAATCTCTAAGGATTGTGTGTTGTTCCTACTGGAATTGCATCATGAGTATCAAATTATTTTTAGTTCTGCTATGGAATTATTCAGGCAGAACAATATAGAAATATTTTTTACTTCCAGTGTTGCTGTAGTCATGATCACTTTATTTTACAGTTACATTAAGGTGCATTCTATGCTGTAAATACTCGATCCCATGTGGAACACTTTGCTTACAGTGAAATACAAAAATGCCCATATTTTATGTAGGCATTGCTCAGGTAATTTAACTGAGGAAACGATATAATGCAGGATGATAATTTTTCACTTTACATACTAAACTTTGCTGTAAGATTGTGAAAAGTATTGGGCGTGCTTTGGTTTTGGTTTCGTCTTCCATTATAAACTTATGGCCAATGAGATAGTTATCCATAGTTCTTCTAGTGACATACTTTGGATTGCAAAAAAACCAACCTCATCTGATACAGCCTTTGGATGATGGAAGGAATTACAAATACTTTCCAATGAAATACTAAAAGAACTACTTCTGTCTGGGTATTGTGTAACTCTTGCCTCCTGTTTCATGACACCGAAAGAAATAAGGTGGGAGTGACGGCCTCCCAGATTATGCTAATGGCTAGACTATTGCTGAGGATGTAGGATAAATATTTGCTGAAGAAACTGGAGGATTCACACCACTACAGAGTGCATGTCGAACATCTTAAAGGGAGCTCAGGGTCTGATACTGCCGCATATGATGACGAAAAACACTGTAATTCCATTGAAGATGATGGAGTTACAACACTATGAAACCTGAATGAAATCAGAATGACGTAGCGTATACCCAAGAGCAGACTGTAGGAGAAAAGTAAAAGAATAGGAAAAGAATGCTTGAGGTCTTAGATAAATAATTCAAATAACTAATGTCATTAACACTTATAACCCAGCAAAGCATGACATGTCCTACTGACTGCAAATGAATTAAACATTATACAAAGTCTCTATAGGCTAAGAACTATGCACAAAGAAATAGCCAAGACTAACTTATTTCAGAGTTGCACAAAAATAAAACTCCATAAAGAATAAAAGCTGCCTTGTTAAAAATGCTAATTTAAGAAGCTGAAAGAAAAATGTGCTTGAATGTGAAGAACATAAGCAATAAGCACAAAAGCTGTCTTGACAGAAGTGGCAGTATTCCTATGCTGACAAAATACAGATTTATAATTTAGGTCACAGAGGTGGCAGAATAGCATCCCACAGACTAGATCCTGGGTGGAACACTTTATCACAGGCCTTGCTAAAACTTTCGGGAGGAGATGTTAATCTATGTAGTTAATAAATAAGAGAAATACAAATATGATAGCCTGGATACATAACTGGCATCCATTTTGTGATAAAAACTGTAGATAAACAATAGGACAAGACATCACAGAGACAGCAAGTGTCAATATTAAACACTTAAGCTTAAGTATCTCCTTTTACTGAGCTGCTGTAGTACTGTGATATCAACTCATACTATAGTAATCTTCTGATGTAATTTGTGTCATATGGCTATGTCAAGTGTTTTATTTTTCAGGGCTAGAATTTATGATCCTGTTCCACCAGACCTGTGCAGACCACATGGGAACAGCTGGCTGATGCAGCTGATCCAGCGGCTTATTGCCATGGAAAGGGTGGTCTGGACCAGTCTTTGCCTACTGGCCATTTCCCTTGCGCGGGCTTGAAGGGTCATCTGAACCTTTGGGAAGGGTTTGGGAAGGCTTTGGGAAGCCAGTGCAATTCTTTAAACCAACAGCAAACTAACTCAGGGGAAAAAAAAAAAAAGAAAAACAAAAAAAACACACACTAAAAGAAGAACAGTTCCATGCAGAGTTAAGGAGTTAAGTCAGCCGGTGAGGGCCAGGGCTGGCAGAAGAGAGGACTGACAGTGAGATGGTGTCGCGCAGGGGAGGAATCTGCAGGGTGATGGAGGTAAGAAGTCTCCGTCTGCCTCTCCTGTCCCGCTCGCACTGTGAGCACCAGGGCCTGCTGCTCATGGCGGCCACCTCACTGACACGGCCTGCTGCCCACGGCGCCCATCTCACCCACAGGGCCTGCTGCGAACCGGAGCCATCTCTTCCACAGCGCCTAGCAGGGGCCTCTGTGTCACTCTTGTCCCTGCAGCTGCCATGGCACCTTCCCTCCCCTTCGGCCCCTCTGCCCTCTCTAGCCGGAGGAAGAATAAGCTCTGGCCAAGGCCTCATCCAGCCCCGAGCTCAACCTACCACTCGTCATCACAGACATCTGGAGAGAAACGGCAGGCCACGAGGTGTTACGTTACGGCGCGCTCCCCTCAGCCCCGAAGGGTAGTTTCTGGCGGCGGCCGCGAGGCGCTGGAGGGCGGCACGCCGCAGCGCCCCGCCTTGCGGCGGGGGCCGGACCGCCCCAGAGGTGCCGCTAGCCGCGCAAGGGCAGGGAACTGCGGCCCTCACGGCGCCGGGGACGGGCGCCGGAACGCCGCCACGCTGACATCACCGAGCTCCCCGGCTGGCGGCCGGAGGGAAAAGTCACCATTTCCGCTTCGCAGCACGAAGCAGCAGGAAACGGACCGCGCCTCCCGCGCTCCCACCCGCTGCCCCTTGTCCCTCCGCGTCCCCCGGCTGCGGCTGGGCGGGCTCGCCGGCAGCCGGGCAGCGCGCCTTCCTGCCGGCAGGGGGCGCCGCCGCTGCGCTGCGGACGGCGGGAGTCCCCCCCCCGCCCCGGTCCGTCGTGCCGGGTGCCGGGGCTGCGCCCAGAGCGGGGCCCGCAGCGCGGGGCCCTAACGCCCCTTCGTCCCGCGGGCCCGCCGGCACGCGCGCCACACGCTCGCCAGCGTTCCTCCCCCGCAGTGCTCCGCAGAGCTGTGCAGGCGCGGGGGGCGCAGCCGCGGTGCTGCGCGGGGGCCAGCGCCGCACACCGCGCGCCAGGCCGCGCCTGGGCAGCACCACCCTGCCTGCCGGCTGCCCTACCACTGCGATTTGCTCACCGCCTCGCACGGCCAGATTCGGGTAACGTTGCGCTGCCACCAACCGAGGCTGCGGCAGGGGCTGTAGCTAAGAGTTCGCACTGCAGTTTTGTAAGCTGTAGCAAACACCTGAAACTAAGTGTTCATCAAGGCGACTCATAAAGAAACAGGAGTTGCTGGTTCATAAGACCGCAAAGGAAAATATGAGACGATGCTAGGGCTTTCGATAGTGTGCTATATTACGCTGTAATGTGTATGGTGTGTACAGCCGTGATGCGACACGTACCGTGCTTCTGGAGGGAACGTCCCTCTGCTGATGTCGAGGGAAAAAATCTGTAGGATCAAGACAGGATTTGAAGAACAAAAGAACATTGAACAGTCCTTGCACTTTTTCAGGAGTAAGTCTTCAGTAAGAACCTCGATATGCAAATAGTTGAAATAAATTTTTTCAATTTCACGTAAATCCAATGAACGAAGAGGTTTCTTAACCCTTCCCTGTCATAAGTCTGTACCTTAGGACCTTGGCAGACGGCTTTTACTTTGAAACATCAAACAAACACTGGGAAATTTTCAGGTGGTGATTTGTCAAAACACCACATACTGGAACAAACTGATTATATCAGTTGAAGGAAATTGCAAATACTGGATGTTATTCATTTAACAGTAGAGAACCAGCAGATACAATTTCTTTGTTGTTCTAAAAAAAAGGAAAACCAGACAAAAACCTGATTGGGATGGCATACTGGAAAGACCATTTGTTCTACTCAGACGCACTCAGGCCTTGAAATTAACTGTAAGCACTCACAAACAAGACTGAGATGTACTTGTGCATAGCACTGTGAAAACATCTTCCTAATGCACAATGGCGATCAAAAAGCACTTGCAAGATATTCCATTTCTTAAGATGGGATGCTGACTTAACTACAAAAAACCTGCCGTGTTGCTATACATGATGTGCTGTTTTGCTGTCAGGGAAGTACCAAGTTCAGATGCTGTTTGGAATCTGCAAAAACATATCTCAAGCAGAAGAGACAGAGTAAAGTGACAATAAATACCTTCAGGCATATGGAAGGAAGAAATTAAAAACTGGGATCGGTTAGTGCAAAGAATGACATGGAGATGATAAAACAGAGAGTGGTTTCCCAGTCTTTGCAGGCTTCCGAGGAAGAATACTGAAGATGCAGGGTGTTTGACATCATACTTTGCTCCCTCTGTCAGTCTCACTTTTAACTTTTAATTTCCTGCAACAGTAAGCAACATTAAAACATCTCGCAGGCAACGGGTTGCTATGAGCCATGGACTGGAGACTACTTGGGTAGAGGAATATGAGATTATTGATGCTACAGGGAAGGCTTATCAGGAAGTATCTGTCCAGGATTAGGTAACAGTATGGATAGTATCTATGGATAATAATTATCTGTATGGGCAATAATGGTGTCTGTCATTTACTGATAGTTCTTATTAGGATAAAATATTTATAAAGGATGTTTCATGTTTCAAAACAAAAGCCAACCATTACAGAGATGAGGGCTGGAAAGAAATTTCCTCATAGGTTTATTATCATGTAATTGTCCATAATGGGGGTTCTTCTGACTTCCACTAAGTCACAGAGCAAGTGGGTAAAACAGAGTGTAATGGCTATCTGCTGATGCCAGATTCAGACTAGATGGTACATCCATTAAAAATCTGAAGATATTTATTCAGTGGAGATTTAAAATCCAATTATGTCAATGGGAGCAGTACATACAGATTAAATTTACAGTCCCTGGGGCATATTTTCTCCTTAAAAATGCAAAATTAAATGACAGTTCTGCATTTGAGGTACACACTGTGTTCATGCCTGCTACACTGAGCATATGAAAGAGTTGGTTAAGAAAGTTGAGTCAGACTTCATCTACTGGGGAATGTTACAATATTGTCTGAGGTATGTAGTTTTCAATAGAACCGCTGTGCCCACAATTGGGGGGGGGGGATTTTTATACGGTTCACCCAAAGGTCACAAATTCATCAACCCATTATAGGCTTTCTTTAGATGAGGCCAGAAGATGGTTGCTGTGGACTTGAACTCCATGTACCAGTGTTCTAGGTATAGAACAGTTGCACATCCATCGAGTATCTCCTGTGACCTGTACCATGCACCCATCTTCACCCTTCTAGGCCACGGCTTTTAGAAAAAACTCTGGTATGTGGAGAACTAATTTAATGAAGAAATTGTTAACCTCCTTTTCATACTTACTCACATTTTTATGTAAGCTGTCCCTGTAATTCAATCTTTAGAAATCTTTATTTGATTTAATATTAATGCATTAATCTGGAACCAAAAAGATAGAAAGATAGATAGATAGATAGATAGATAGATAGATAGATAGATAGATACATACATACATACATACATACATACACACACACACACACAGGTTTTAAAATAGAAAAGATGGTTTTAAAGAAATATATTTTTTAATTAATAACTAGGATTACACAATTTTCACGAAAACTCATTACTGGGAAAATGAAATGTGATTTTTAAAAATATTCCAAATCCTATTAACTGTTTTTATACATTATACATAAAAATACTGTATATATTTTTACTGTATAGTAAAAATACTGTCTATGTGGAAGTCATGCATTTTTGAAAGTAATGAAAAAATTTTTCATGCTCTAAAAATTGATTGACTCTATTATTTTCCTGATTATCTTATTCTCATTTTTTAATTCCCTCCTAGCCTTGCGCCATATGGCAGACCCTACTTAATTAATAATGTCAGTACATACAAAGGGTTTAAGAAGGAGCACATGAAAACAGATGTCAAGAGGTGCTAGAAAGTACATCACACCCAAAGCTAGAAGACGGAGAGCGGCGTGCCCCTCTACCCACTTTGTAGGCTGGTACGAGTCTCCCAGCAGATTTTGCAACACTCCCCGATACAAAGTTCAGTATGGAGATGGACAGACGAAGGGCAGGTGTGGGAATTTTGCAAGGAGTTTATGAACCCACAAAAACTAGAAGCTGTGCGAGTAGGTCCCATCCACTTGTGTGCCGTCACCGTGGGGGGCTACTGGAGGCTAAGGGCGGCCGGGCTGAGTCCGCGACGGCAGGCCAGTGAGGCCGGGGCAAGGGGTGGCAGCGCCCAGCGTTGGCTGAGGTTAGAGCAGCGGAATATAAACCGCAGCGAGCGTATCGGTCCCCTCCAGTCAGGCGGGGAGGCGTCCCACCGCCCTTGTGGCAAACGCCTAGGCTTCCTCCGCACATGGCAGAACCACCCGGGCAGGCTGGCAGGACTGCGGCCGTAAAAACGGACCCGTGCCCGGTGGCGTCCGCCGCTCCCGCTTTGCACTGCCATTCCGGCCGAGGGTGGAGGAGGTACTTCTGCCTTTCCCTTCCCTCCCGCCGGTTGTCACGTTCCCCCCCCCCCCCCCCCCCCCCCCCGTCCCTGCCACGTCCCTGCCAACACAAGTCATCTCTTCTAGGATGAGCACGGAATAAAAACGTGTGTCCCCGACTGAAAACAAAGGAAGCGAAAGCAAGCGCAGCGCCCGGCGCTAGGGAAGCCTCTGCCCCGCACCCCGACCGGAGCCGGCTGCCTTCCCCACGGCCATTTGGTGTGAGAAACCGCCCGCTCCCCCCGCTACCGCCGCAGGGCGGGCGGGGGCGGCCTTGGGGCGCCGGGCCCGGCCGGGAGCGGGGGCGGCGTCCCCGGGGGCCCGGCTACCCCGGCCGCTCGCCCCCGGCGTGCGGCGGCGCGGGGGGAGAGCTGGAGAGGCGGCGGGGGAGACAGTCCGCCATATTTCTGCCTCACCACGCCCGCGGAGCCGAGCCATTGAAAAGCCGGGCGAGCCCAGCCCCTGCCTGCCTGCTTGCCTCCTCTTCCTCCCCGGCGGCTCCTCGCCGCCCGCCTCCTCTCTCGTCCTTAACTGGCAGGGCAGGGGCGAGCCGCGGCAGCTCTCCCCGCCAGAGGGGCGACTGGCCGCCCGGCCGGGAAGGAGGATCGGCCGTGAGGACGCTCGTCCTACCGGACGGCGAGGTCGGCGGGCTGCGGCGGGGCTCGCCCAGCCGGCTGGAGCTGGGCTCCCGCTCCAGAGGACGGGAAGCGGCGGGGAGATGAGTGCGCGGAGGGGGGGGGGAGGGATTAGCGGGCGTTAGCATTGCCACAGGGGGTGGGGTGGTCGCGTCGGAGGGCGGTAGGGGTGTCGTCCGCCAGGGACACTCGGGGACCGCGTTGGCTGCGGGCGGCGGCGAGGGAAGGGGAGCAGCAGAGCGAGGGGCGGCGGCGAGCGGCTCGGCTGGGCTGCGCTGCTCTGGGTAGTGCTGCTGCCGCCGCGGTGGATGTTTCCATGTTGTTTGGTGCATGATTTAGAGGAGAGGAGGAGTTGTCAGCGGCAGGGAGCGGGGATCCGCGCCGCCAGCGGCCCTGCCTCTTTCCTCGCCCGTGTGGCATCGAGGCAGCTTGCCCTGCGGGGGCTCCCGGGCAGAGAGCGCCTGTGCCCCCCGGGGCCGGTGCGGCGGCGGGGCGGCTGTGTGTGAGTGCGGGGTGCGTGTGCCTGCGATTTTAGGGGGGGTGGGGGTTGTGTCTGAACCAGTTAGGAAGAATGACTCTGGAGTCCATCATGGCGTGCTGCCTGAGCGAGGAAGCCAAGGAAGCCCGGCGGATCAACGACGAGATCGAGCGGCAGCTTCGCCGGGACAAGCGGGACGCCCGCCGGGAGCTGAAGCTGCTGCTGCTGGGTGAGTGCGGGCTGCCGCCGCCCGCTTCGGCCCGGCCCGGCCCGGCCCGGCCGCCTCCCCTCGGGCCGCTGCCGGCACGCACGCCCCCGGTGCCGCCGGGGCTGCAGCCCAGGCACCGCCGCCGCCCCGGGCTCCGCGCGGCCGCCGCGTTACATGGCGAAGCCGGGGCAGCCCCCGGGGCGCTCGCAGCCTCCGCCGCGGGGAGCCCGGCCGTGCCCCCCGCCGCGGCGGGGCGTGTGTGCCCGCCCGCGGGCATCGCCGCCGGCGGCGGGGCGGGCGGCCGCGGCGGGTGGGCTTGGTGTGTAGGGCCGGCGGCCTTCCAAAATGGAGAGGGGAAGGATGGCGGGTGAGTCAGGCGGTGCGGGGCGAATGTCGGCGGCCGTGCGTGCAGGAGAGCGGCGGCAAGAAAGCGGATTAACGAAGGGACTCGCAGGGGGAGTTGCTGTGCAGATCGGCGGTGGCGGGCTTAATGTCTGCATTGTTCTGCGAGCCTCGGGAAGGTTGTTGGCTCAGTGGTTGCATTTTTTATTGAGAATTTTATTTAATGAGGTAAACCGGGATAAGGTGTTTGTGCTCGGATTGCAGACTGGTTTTTAGAAAGAAAAGGGAACTGTATAGCCCCAGATGCACACAGCAAGCTGAGGAGTAGCCTGAAGTATGCAGGGTGGCAGGATCTTCAATACCTTTGGAATCCACCCTCCGGTCAGGAAAGAAAATCTTTTGTATCTTTTCTCTTTAATTAAAACAGGTTGGTTGTTGGGCTTTTTAGTTGGTCGGGGTTTTTTGTTTTGGGTTTTGTTTTTTTTTTGAGTCGTATGTATGCAACAGCAGCGTTTATCTAATAGGAATTTGGCTTTATGAAAATAAGCTTTTTTAATCAAAATACATCTGTCTGTATTCAGTGCGCTCTACTACGTTGTGTGGCTTCTGTGGTAATACAGTTTCTGCCTGGGATTCGCAGGCCTTGAAATATGTCTGCACCACTGTCTGGTGTGTGGACGAGCAGGGATGTTCCAAGTGGACGCGGGATGTTTATGCTGAAGATTTTTGTCTTCGGTCATGTATATGAAAGTACTGATTTATACTGGGGGAGTAAACTGCCTTTTCAATGAGGTAAGGAAAGTTAGGAGGATAAGTCAGAATACATTTTAGTCCTTCCATACCAATATGCTGTTTCTTGCAGCTTGTCTTCTGGATATGGAGAAAGGTGTTGGGATCCTTGATTGGTGTGGGAAAGGAGTGGTGGAGACAGATACAGCACTCCCAGTAATAACGTTCTGTCTCGATTTGGCCTGATTTTGGTTGATGGAGGTGCATGTTGTGACTGTTTCAAGATTCACAAAGAAGATAAAAATAGGGGGTAGATAGCTTGCTTTTGCTTAATTTTATGGGGGTTAAGTATAAGTGATATACATTTGATTCCGGAGAGGCAGTGGGCATATTTGACTTGTTACTTGAGGTCAAATTGTTTCTGTATTGGCCTGATTTGTTTCTTGCAGTAGTGCTAGAGGCCTCTCCCAAGCTTTCAAAAATCTGTGACACCTACTGCATGAGACCAATATATATGACCCAGAGAAGTCGTTCAGCAATCACTTCTGCAATTTGTAATGCAGAGCTTGCACTGATTTGCAAGGTCCTCCCACCAGTAACATGAAGTATAGGGGGAAAGTGGTGGTAGATTGGGGTCCAGTTGCGACATCTTTTCGGACCAAGTGGGATGCCATGACTTGAGGGAAAACAGGTGAGAAGCCAACCCATAGAAAGCATTGGGAAAAACTCTCTTGAGTGCCTATATGAAAGGTTTTTTGTATTCATCAGCATCAGTGCAGACCCATTGTTCTGACATGCTTGTGAAGGCGTAAGCGTCATCTACTGGAGACCAAGAGGGGTGAACATTTGGCTGATCATACTTAACAGCAGATCTGTATGCTTTGGTAATGAAACCAGTAGAGAAATTGTTACTGTGCACACATTTTTGGTCTTTTGCTTTGTCAACCTCTGTCATATGTTTGACTGAAGGTGTGTGTGCACACGCAGCTGTTTGGATTAACACTTAACAATCTCACTTGTAAAATTCACTTTAGTGGTGAACCACTGTTGGAGTAGTGGGGTTGGGTAAAGTTTCAAGTTTCAATTTACACACAGATTTTGAGGAAAAATTTTTTTATTGGTTTATTTTGGGTATCTGACAGCACTTTTTCAGTCACTCTCACTGCTTCCTTGGCATAGGCAGTTGCTCGGTTATTAAGTTTGTGTTGTTTGTGTGGGCCATTCATATGGTTGAGACAGACAAACTATTTTAGAATGGAGAAATAGTCATTAAAAATGGTGAGGCTGGTAGTATGAAAACCATCTGAAATTACTTAATTTTTTTTTAATGTAATGGGACAGTAAAGGTCTATTGCATGTTTTCCCCCTCAAAATTTAAATTAAGCAACACTAGTAGTTTTATTTTATGTAAACATTGGCAAATGTGGGGGGTTTGGGTTTATTTTTTTCTTCTTTTTTTCCAGAAGTGCCAACTTCAGTCCCACTTTGTAAATTATTATGGGGCTTAAAAGCCTAAGTGGGTTAAAGGCGTTAGAATATGGGACTGAGGAATATTATTTGGCTCATGCGGAGAGTAGTAGTGCAGTTCAAGCCAAGCCACGTTAATTGACCGTGCATGTTCTTCAGAACTGTTGCAAGCGCAAAATGAAAGGTATTAACTCAAAGTGTTGAAAGGTGCAAATAAGTGTATCTATGCCAGATTGGTTTTTTTATACTTACTTAAAAATTAGATGTACACGTGAACAAATGCATATATGTAGCGAATACAAAGAAAAAAGTCAACATTTTTGGATCAGAAGAGAAGGTCTTTTCTCCCCTTAAGTTGTGGAAGATACAGTGCTTCCTTGCAAAGTGAGTTAATTTCCTCCCAACTGTTACTGTTTGACACACACACATGCGCGATCCACCCTTTTTGTGTATAAATGATGATATCTTTACTTTTCATGGGATCAGTTTAAAATGCTAAGTCATTTATGGAAAACTTTTACTGCATGCTAAGATTATTTTTAAGTATTAGTTTAAAAACAAACCCTCTCTGATTAAACAGTAAGATACCACTTTTAGGTACTTCACTGTACATCATTGCTTAATTTTTGGAACAGGTTAGAACAGGACAGTATTTTTTTAGTATTGTAATTCTGAAAAGCCAGAATTCAGAAATAAGCACTGAAGCATATTACAAAGACATAGTAGTAGTTCGGCTAGCACAGCTTGGCTGTAACATTTAAGGCAGTTCGAACAAATTCAGTCTTGCACAGTTTGGTTTTAATCTCATGTATTTTCTAAATTCTTCTGGATTTCATTACTGCTGAACACTTTGTAAAACCCTATGATTGTTCTCCAGAGCTTACAGTTGTTAATATCCATCCATTGTTTGTTGTTAGCTGTAAAAATACTTATATTGTTTTTATAATTGGAAAAAAAGAGGTGTTCTAATGTTTTATGTCGGTATATGCCAAACAAAATGTATGATGTTCTGCATGCTTGTATTTTAAACATGTTGTACATATTTATTGGTACGTAGTAAGAGCCGTGTGCTCTAGTTCTTATGTGTATCATTTCTGCCTGTCATCCATGTAAATTTTTCATGGTCTCAGAAAGCAGCATTTGGGCCTGCGTGATAGATTGTAGCCATAAACCTTCAATCCTGGATGTACGCTGCCTGTACACTCTCTATATTTATATTGTACACTAATTTCTCAGTGGGAAGTGCCTTGAGTATCTAAGAAAATAACCTGGCAGTATCATGCTAGATGGCTAGCTGTGCCTGTATATCTATAAACCTTGGCTGATTTAATACTGGAGGTGCGTGACTGTTTGCTGTTTTGTGCCCATATTTATTGGTATTGTCACGTGCAAAACATGGGGTTTTGTAAGGAGTAGGAGTTGCTTATGTTTGAGATAGCAGATGTGTCAGTGAAGAGAGTTGCCTGATAACAAGTGTCCTTTTATTCTCATACGTGTTACCAAAGGAAACAGCTGGAAGATAAGCCATTTGAATTAGCGTGAACCAGTCTTATGTGGAAAGGTGTTTTTGAACATAAGGTGAATATCCAGCAAGCATGCAGAATATTTATATATTTATTTATTTGTTTTCTCTTACATTTGTCAGCTTAATTAAAGATTTACCTGCAGAACTTGGTGAATTAGCAAAGACTTAGACTTTCTGTATGGAAGGTGAAGTGAGTCCATTAAGGCAGCAATAGAGTACCCTGGTTTTATAAAACTTTTTCTTCAGCTAGAGGAACAAGCAAGCTTCCTTATTTTTCCTGTAGCCTGTATTTGTATTGGTCTGTCAAACTTGCACTGAACACTTCCAAATAATTTTAGGTAGTTATCACAGTACATATTTACAACTGTAAAATGAATCAATAGTTAACATATATCTTGATCTGTGTTGTAACTAGATTGGTAAAACTTATTTAGCAGAAGCTGTTTCTAAGGAAATATAATTTCAGTCTGGATGCAAAACGCCTTTATATATTCTTACGCAGAGATAGATGTCCGTATATAAAATTAACTTTTTTTTTTTGAGGAAACACAGATCATCATCTAGATACCAGTGTGATAATGTATGAAGAACATATATTTAGAACATATTGAAGAACGTATTTATTTATTTTTAGTGCATCAAAAAGGGGTATTCTGTTTGCAGCCATTGAAAAGGGTGTATTGCTCTTTTGGTTTTACTTCTCTAGAAGAGATCTACACCCATTGAAGTTAGCAGCAACTAGCTGAGGGCCTGAATAGTCAAATAATTCTGACTAATTTTATTCATGTGTCAAGAGCCAAGTGGCCCCAAATTTGTACCTTACATTGGCAAGTAATATTGAATTAGTGCAGGAGGGAAAAATATATGCTGAACAGAAGAGTCTCTTGAGAATGGACATTTGAGTGTATGCTGTGAAGTTAAGAAATAATTCTGCTTTGTTAGCTGCTTCAAATTTTTTGTTGGTCTAGAATGGCAATGGCAATTTCACAGGGGAAAGCATATATTTTGAAATAATATGACAATCTCTGCAAAATTAATCCCAGGAAGGTGTGAAATAACATTATAAGGTAAATGTGTGATTGATGGTAATTAGCTTTGTTGCAGTAGTATAACACTTTAAACACTAAGCATTTTTTCTCGCCCTGCTGAATGGTGTAAGGCTCAGGAAAAAATCTGTTCTTACACTTGAATGCTGCTGTGTGTGTGAACAGCTGTTATTAATAGAATTAAGAAAGTTTTTCAGCATTCACCTTTTGTTTACTCTTAATTATAAAACCTCTGACTGGCAAGAATGAAGAGCAAGAAAGCAGTACAAAACCAAGAAAGAATTACAACGTAGGAAATACTAGGAAGCCATATATATGTGGTGTTCTTAGTATCAAAGAACAAAGCATGCAGCAGACTTTAAGCGTTGTTAACTCTGTGCAGAAGTTAGATGCATCTAACACTGGAGGGCACGAGTCGAAGAGATACCAAAGTTTTAAAAGTTAAAAATTTTGAAAGTTACTGGGGGAGTTCCAGGAACAGCACAAGTGTTTTTCAAGCTAAATTAGAGATTAAATCTTAAATGTTCTGAAAGCACATTGTTGCCCCAATAAGTAATGTTGATACAGAGACTAAACTGAAGGGTGATTGTCTACAGATTTTTGTCCTTTGTGGGTTTTCAAAGGACAAATGGCATGGAATAATCAAACCAAAAGCCACTTAATTTGCACACTATGCTTAGCGTTTAACAGTGCTGTAGAGTTTTATCCCAGAACCCCTATGCACATGGAGTTGCCAACAGAAGAGTGCTGTTGATTTCATTCTGCATTTGAGAAGGTGGTGTGGCTATTCCAGAAACAAAAATTAAACTCATGAAATAAGATTCCTTCTTTGTTGATCCATTCAGGCAGGATCGTCCAGCAGACTACTGATATGAATGAGTGGTGTTTCAGTTTGACTTTCTCTGAAGAGGAGGTGGTGTGCAATACGTGCATAGCTTGAATAAAGCAACAGAACATTAGAAGGTTTCTGAAAGTTGAAACCCCTAGTGATTCAGTAAATTGAAAAGATAGAGGCTGTATCACTCTTGCATTGGCACATCTGAGCTGTGTATTGACGCCTTCATCTCGGAGCTATGTTGTTTGTAAGTTAGGTTGACCTGTTCTTGTATCTGTTAGGATCGGGACTAGACAGTTTTGTCTACTGCCTGGGTCCGTGTTTCTCTCAGAGCAAATAGATGGATTAAATGGCTACCCAAGGTCCTGTCCTCATTGATTATCTGTGCTTTTTATATCTAGGAGAATGCCGTGGTGGTGTTTTTTGAAATGCTTTGGGACTCAGCCCCAGCTATCAAAAGTCTGTTGAAGGAGGATTTGTTTTTCCCTGATGGAAATTGTGGAAAGGGCAGTCAGCATTTGAAATATGTTATATTCCTTTTTTTAATTTTTCCCCCTCGTGAGATCTTCTCTTCTCTGAAGAGATCAATGCAGTTAGGTCCTTAATTCTTTTGAAGTTAACTGAAAACACAGCTCTAATCTTGGCAAATATCACCAAATTTGGATCAGAAGGCTTTTTTTTCTAGATGGGGTTAGCCACCTTCAAGTTAAATCCAAGGTAAGAGCTCAGGTTTACTATTCTGTAGGAATGTGGTGTAATTGGATGGGATGGAAACCCAACCTGTTACAGATTCTTTCAGTAAACAGGGAACAAGGGTTTAGAAATTACTGGTTTAGTTATGATATAGCCATGACATCAACCAAAAGAAATCCTCTTTTTGATCATAATTTTATAAACTGAGGTATGATGTAATAAACATGTCTGAGGTATATTTTGAAATTTTCCATTAGACAGAAATATTTTAGATTTTACAATACTTGCCCTTACAGCACAGAATATAGATTACTGCCTTAGCCCTCTTAGTATGTCTGTCACTATACCTGAACTATATGCTCATTGCTTCCTAGCATACTGCTTCTTGATCCTTGGCTAGTTTATTGCTCTACCAGCTGCAAACTCAGAAGAAACAAGATAATCTTTGGCAAGAACCCTTGTACAGAGTGAGAACATTTATGTAAGTTAAGGGAAGTTGCTTTTCTCTCCTTGTTCTATAAACCCATTACAGGAGCGTTTTTAACTCTTAAGTATTTTCTTGCTTATATTAGAGAATGTCAGAAAAGAACACCAAAAGCTATTCTGGCCAATGTTTCTGGGTGAATAGAGTCAGCCAGAAAGTCAAACAGAAGGTTTCTGTAGCAGCAACTGCTAACTTATAAGGCCAGAAAAAGAGAAGAAAAAAAAGTTGGAAAGATGCCATCATTCCTTGTGCTTTTAGAAACTCATCGGGCTTGGGAAACTGAGGATCAAGTATGGAACGTTCATTTTACTCTAGTACTGGAATTGGTAAGCACTGGGTGTGCCACTTCATCTCATAGGCAACAGCAGTAAAAGCAATGAAATTAAATGCTGAAAACTAAAGGCATTGTTCATGTATCTTCAACATGTTCTTATATAGTTACCCAGGTACTTGAATGATTGCCCTTTTGGAGTATGTTATTTAGATGGCATTGAAATCAATGTTTATTTTGATAGTGAAAACCTTTCAAAGCTGGTTTGCAAAAAGGAACAATTAAAAAAAAAAACCCAGACCAAAAAAACAACAAACCCCCAAATACTCCTTTGTTACCAGCATATTTTGCTTTAACTCAGTTGATCTTTTAGGAGAGAAAATAATGATTCTTCTAGTACGTCTCACTTCTACTTCGTTTGTTTGTAGAAAGGAAATAATAGTAGCCTAGAAACTGAGACACTGTATGGTTGTGCTGGGGAAAAAAGCACAAAAAATAAAACACATGGTCTTACACATATATTTAAATAGCTCTGGATAAATTCTCTTTTGCTCCTTTTAATTTCGTGTTTGTGTGTTGATGAAACCTGACATGTAGAAGTGTTTTCAAAAGACTGACAATCTTCATGCCAACTTAATCTTTCCTGTCCTGAGGCTGCCAGTTTTTATGAGGGGTGGTTATGATGTATGTGCCTGGTCATCATTAACAACAACAAGATTGGTAGCTTATCTCAGAGTGCAGGCCACCAAGCTGCTGTCTGACTTTTGAACAGTGCTGACCTGGCCCAGTACTGAAAGAGGGATTCAGAGGTCATAGTCCCTTTATCTCATTACCATTCTTCTAATCACCAAGTCTCCTTTTAAGTGAATTTTTGTGCAGGGTTTTGATCTGGAAAGTTATAGGTGTTGGATGTCATGCCAAAAGGATTTAATATAGATCCCCCATGAGAAACACTTCTGATGTGTGAAACTCTTTTTTCATCTCCCAAGATGGGGAAACATCTTTGGCAATGCTAAAACTCACTCCAAAACTCAGGCTATAACCTACCCTTAGCTTTAAGGTCATGGAACAGATCCTCTTGGAAGATACGTCAAAACATATGGAAGACACGGAGGTGATTCGTGGCAGCCAACATGTCTTTGCCAAGTCCAAGGCTTTCCTGACTAATATAGCAGCCTTCTATGATGGAGTAATTGCATCAGTGGACAAAGAGCTATGGATGTCATCTGTCTAGGCTTCTGTAATATGGTCCCCCACAACATTCTTCCTGCTAAATTGGAGAGGTATGGGTTTGATAGATGGACTGTTAGATGAATAAGGAATTGGCTTGATGGCTGCATCCAAAGCATTAGGGTCAATGGCTCAATGTTCAAGTGGAAATTAGTAATCAGTGGTGTTTCTCAAGGGATTGTACTGTTTAATATCTTCATTATGACGTAAATGGTGGGATTTAGTTGCACCCTCAGCAAATTTCCAAATAACACAAGCTCAGTGGTACAGTTGGTACTCTGGAGGGAAGGGATGCCATTCAGAGAGACCTTGACAGGCTTGAGGGGTGAGCCAATGTGAACGTCATGAAGTCCAACAAAGCCAAGTACAAGGTCCAGCCCCTGGGTCAGGGCAAGCCCCAATATCAGTACAGACTGCAGGATGAGTGTATTAAGAGCACCCCTATGGAGAAGGACTTGGGGGTACTGGTGGATGAAAAATAGAACATGAACCAGCAATGTGCACTCACATTCAGAAAACCAACCGTATCCTGGGCTGCATCAAAAGAAGCATGGCCAGCAGGTCGTGGTAGGTGATTCTGCCCCTCTACTCTGCTGTGGTGAGACCCCAGCTGGAGTACTGTGTCCAGCTCTGGGGTTCTCAGCACAAGAAGGACATGGACCTGTTGGATTGGGTCCAGAGAAGGGCTGCAAAAATGATCCAACGGCTAGAGCACCTCTGCTGTGAAGAAAAGCTGTGAGTTGAGTTGTTCAGCCTGGAGAAGGAAAGGCTGCAGGGAGACCTTATTGTGGCATTTCAGTACACAAAGGGGGTGTATAGGAAAGCTGGAGAGAGACTTTTTAGCAGGGTCTGTAGTGACAGGACAAGGGGCAACGGTTTTAAACTGAAAGAGTGTGGGTTTAGATTGGGCATAAGGGAGAAAATTTTTTTGTGATGAAGGTGGTGAGACACTGGAACAGGTTGCCCAGAGAAGTTACAGGTGACCCATCCCTGGGAGTGTTTAAGGCCATGCTGGATGGGGCTCTGAGCAACCTGATCTAGTGAAACATGTTTCTGCCTGTGGCAGTGGGGGTTGGACTAGATGATCTTTGAAGATCCCTTCCAGCCCAAACTATTCTGTGACTCTATGATTAGAGTGCTTTGGTAATAAATAATTTCTTGGAATTAAAGATCTTATAACTCTTCCCAACCTGATTTGCCTCTGAAAATGAACCTAATCTTACTTTCATTTTTCTTGGTGAGAAGAAAATGTTGGAAGAAACAGTGTGAGATTTTTTTTGTACTGTGTTCAGTTTCTTCATGGTCTCTATTTATCTCAGCGTTGAAATGGTAAGTAAAGGAGATAATAAATATTTACATGAAAAATGTAAATGTACACGTGAAAAGATAGATTTCACTTAAATGACTCGTCCTGCTGGTTTAGCAGCTGCTTTCATAGGAAGGCAGAACAGGCAATTTAGGAGTAAATTTCCTTTTATCAAAATGTAAAAGCAAATACTTTCTATAAATGGGACTAAGATTCATTGGAATTACTGAATTTGAGTAAATTGACTAATAGCATGTTTGATCTAATTATGATGTCAACATCAGTAATATTTTACTTTTAAAGATGGCTTGGTTTGTGAATATTTGAGCTTGCGTTTTAATACCATCTGTGATCATAAGAATCTAGAAACATTCTTTGTCCAGAGTAATTTTTGTTCTCTTGGGGTTTATTTACTTAATTCCATTCATTCCTGCTTCTTATCTGCAAGACATGATAATAATAAATTCAGATTCACTGTGGTTTTGTTCTGTGCTTGGCTGTACAAGAGAGTAATACACTACTATTAATTATTAAGTCTAGTTAGGGTTAAGAGCTAGATTCTATGATAATCTCTAAAGATTTTAGCCTTTGAACGAAACCCAAAGATCAACAACGTGAACAGAATTTGCTAATAGCTTCATTGTGGCTGTACACCCAATGACAAATGCAAACCTGTGACAGTGAACAGAGCAGTTGATATGTATGCCTTTAGTTACTTCCCTTGAAGAAATTTCTAACAAAAGTGTTCTCTGGGTAGTGGCATTCTTGTGCCTGTCTTGTTTTTTTAAATTTACAACCATGTTAGTTTTGTTATTGCAGTTTTCATTTGTTTATTCTCAGAAAATACTTTGGCTGAATCTTTTGGTATACAGGCTTTTTTTTGGTCTACAGTTTCATATAGTAAGGGGAGGAGCATAGTATTTAAACTCTTACATTGCATTTTTTTGTCTGTGGAGCTTCTACATTAAATAATACAAAACCAGTAAATCAGGAGAAGATACATGGCTTTCGTCGTTTAAAAAGGCAAAAGGTGTTCTGTTTATTGGTAATAACGCACCATTACTGTATATATGACTTGTCAAGCTATTATCTTTTGTTAGAGTAGCTTAAAAGAACAAAAAACCAACCATGACAGTACTTTGTAATGCCTTTGCTTTGTATTTTCGTTGTTTGTTTCTCCAAGGAGTGATGATATTTTCTGAAATAATCCATAGATGGAGAAACAGGTCATCACCTTCTGTGCCTGTGTGTTTTATTTTTCTTGTTTACATGATACCAAGCTACTGTGGCATAGTGACACACAATTCTCTTAATACCTTCCCATTTCTTTGCAAGGTTTTTATGTGCACGGAGAGCCAAAACCCTGGGAAGGTGTCAGAACAGAGCCATAAGCAAGACAAATGTTTATTTGTTGATTTAGTATATTTGGTTTCTTTAAAACAATATTTCAACCTACCAATCCAGGCTGTAGATTAGTATAGTGACATTACTGGTATGTATCATTGTGCTCAGTAGCTCACAGGCTTGCTTGTGTGTGGTTTTTGGTTGGGTTTTTTCATTTGTTGTTTTGGGTTTTTTGTTGTGGTTGCTCTCTCTTTTGGGGGTGGGGTGTTCTTTGAAAAATATGTCTGTTCCAAGAAGCACCTGCAACCTGTCTGATAAATTCCACAATAAACAGGTTATTTTCTGATATTAGATTAAGTATAAGAAATAAAATAACTACACTACTTGTGGTTTAAACTCATCATCCTCTTGAACATTACTTTTATTAATAACTTCCAAGACAAAAAGAAAATATTCCAGTATCCCGTTTGTGTCTCAGTCTGAACGGTTCCTAGTTCAGTCCTAACACTCTGGAGTTCCTAATCCTTTAATCATTCTTGTAGCTGTCTTTCAACTCCTTTCCAACTCTTCAGCATAATTTCTGAAGTATAGACAATGAAATTGAACACTGATGTCTATATACTTTCTGTTACAAGTACAGTAGTAAAATTTCTCTTCTGCTAGCTGGGATACCACTGTTGAGGTGTGTTCAAGGAGTGCAACAGCCTTTTGAGCCATGACATTAAACTATTCGTGTTTAGATGACTATCTGTTGTAACTCAAATACTATTCTAAATAATTGCTTTTCAGGCTTGGTTCATTCATTGCTTGACAGACTTACATTTAGCAGTATTCAGATGCACAGTCTTTGCCTGTTTCTGGTTTACAGGTTATTCCAATTACTTTTCAGCATCACATCCTCTTAATTTGTCAGTCCGCAGCTTTTGTGTCACCTGCAAGTACTGTCAGTAATGATTTTGTGTTTTTATTGTACGTCGCGGGTGAAGATATCTAAGTTTGTTACCCCAATCTTAATATTGGTGGGATCCTGTTTGGAAGACAGCTGTCTGCTGAGGACTTTTACCTGTGTAATTTAACACTTACTGTTGAAACAACTGTTATTTAATGCATGCTCTGTTGGTTTTCTGTATGTCGCCAGATCAGTTGCTTAGCAGATGCCTAGTTCCTCAAAACCACTGGCTTGTACAGCAAACCATCTGAAATACTGTAACTGCATAGCTCTTGGTATGTACTCTCTTTCCCTCACCCCTTTCCCATCCCTTGGGTTTTGGGGGGTAATATTTCAAGGCAGGGTGATTTTCTAGCCAGTCCTTGTAAAACTCTTTGATAAAGGGTGTCTTGGACTGCTGAGTGACAATGTTCTAACTTTAGTAAATCCTCTGCACCATTTCTCTTCAGTGGGTGCTACAGTGGAAACTCTTTCATTGTCATTGCAGATGTGGTCTGTGTCTCCTTATTTTAAAAAAAAAAAAAATTTGCATATTATGTATAGTTTTTCCATATTAATAAATATTAAGTTGTTCTACTGCAGCAGTTTAGTGAGGGACCAATGTGGTTTTAGGTGTTTTGTGATATATAAAAAAAAAGGCGAGGTCTCACGTGGAGCCCTAGAGTTCTTCCTTTGACTGTCTCCATTCACAGTTTGTGAAATTTCCCAAATTTTTGGCTTACATATTACAATTTTCTCCTTTTATCTCCCCTCCTATCCAGGCTGCTTTTATTATTTTTCATTTTTCCTTGTTTTGTGGAATTGAGGCTGTCTAGGCTATTTCATAAAATGTTCTGAAATGACTCCCAGTTGTTGTTCTTTTAAATCTGAGTCCAGTTATTTACACTTGTAATTTTGTCAGCTTTTGCGAAAGTACCTCTCCTGAAACACAGTGGACCTCTAACGTACGTCTACTACCGGTGTTGGACTTCTTGTGTTTACACATAGCAAATGGTATCCAGTTGTAATCACATGCTCCCACAGTTACTTTTGACTGTAGTTCTGCCACGTGTTCTTTTTCTTAAGAAGTATGTCTGTGTAGTGCTTTTCTGGTTTAGAAATTACAGTTTGTAGACTTGCAGAAATACAAAGGTAATGTGCTTGAGACCTTTAGTATCAGTTACATGGCCCTGGCACACTCTACCTCATTCCCTTTTCATTAATGTGTGTAAGGAGCCCTGCACTGTTGTCTGTCACATCAGCTGTGATTTAGTCATCTGCCACGGCACCAGCTTTTGTGTGAAATTTTCTCTATTAGAATTTAAGCCAAAAATATTAAAGATCACTGACTGCAAGCTACTTCTGAAGTATCAAAAAAGCTAATCACTGATCCTTCACCAGTATAAACTTTTGCTTCAGTTTTATCTCCTGCTTCAAATCTACATCTGTATATTAGCAATCGTTTGGGTTTATCACCAAGGCGTTTAGAACATTTGTACAAGCAGTTTACTTTCTCCATTTAATTGAATTATCAATTTAATTTTAATCTGATTTTTTTTTTTTTTTTGCTAAATAAGTGCATTTGCCTCAAACCCTCTTTCACTTCCAATAGCGCAACAATACTCTGATCTCTCTGGCCAGCCAACCTTTCTGAATGTTTTTCCTCCTTTTCTAACAAAACTGTTCAAATTTTGCAACTCTACCTTCCAGTGAAATCCAGCGACTAGTCTCTGGAACGAACTTCTCTGTCATGTATTCTTCACCTGTCCCGGAGTTCATCTCTAGGTTGTTCCATTTTCTTCTGATATGGAACAGAAATGTTGTTCAAACTGTGTGTGAGGATAAGTGTGGGGTGTTTAGGTATTTATAATTGGCAAGATGCAGAGTAATCTGTCTCATGGGGTGTACTTCAGGCACATGCACTATTTTGCTCTCATTATTTCTGTTAAACAGAGTTGAGCAAGCCCAGTGATCTATTCGCAGGGACTTGCTTGCATCTAAATAGAGTGCACTCTAATGGAATAGCTATCCCAGCTGTCTGCCTATGCTTCAGGGTACCTGTAGGCTCCTCCTCTGCACTGCATGTACAGTGGTGATGGCTCAACCACCTTATGAGCACTGTATGACTATACACCAGTGCTTTTGTATAAGGGTAAATGCTTGGTGAATACTGGCAGCAGCTGCTTAACACTTCTGTGAAATATGAAAACAGCTCCAGGTTGCACCTTGAGAAACACTGGCTTTATAGGCCTGCTCTAAGGAGTTCTGCATCTTCTGCAGAAGGTCTGTCCTTAGAAGCTGAGTTCTCCTTATCAAGGAGCAAGTGGCTTTTCCAGGACTTCAGTGCAGTTGGAAGAGTCTGGGATGTATACAAAATACCTTCTCCCACTTACCATCATCTAGCTTTCAGACTTTCATGGACAGACTTAATCTTAAAGGGATTAAGATTTGAGGACCGTGGCACTACTACTTACTTGTGGGACTGTGTTGTCTTATGTAACTGTGAGCCCAGCAGGTTTTTGTGTAATTTTCAGACATACACTGACAGCTGAAGCACAGTCAGGAGTTGACTCTGCACTGACACAGATGCAGGCTGAGCTCCTGTATGCCCTGGAAAAAAAGTTTCTTCATCTAATAGAGTACGGCAGTGGGTTTGAGGTTAGGTGTCCCAGTACAGGAGGAGGGAAGCATGGAGATTCTGGAGACAGTCCAGCAAAAGGTGCCTAAGGTGATGAAGGGACTTGAACATCTCTCGTGTGAGGAGAGGCTGGGAGAGCTGGGAGTGTTCAGCCTGGAGAAGTTAATGCTTAAAGAGGGATCTTATCGACTTACATAAATACCTGAGGGAGACTGCAAAGGGGATGGAGCCAGGCTCTTTTCAGTGCTGCACAGTGACAGGCCACAGACACAGGAGGTTCCTCCTGAGCATCGGGAAACACTTTTTCACTGTAAGGATGACTGAGCACTGGCACAGGTTGCCCAGGGAGATTGTAGAGTCTCCATCCCTGGAGATATTAAAAAAACATCTAGACATGGTCATGGGCAACTTGTTGGTTGGACCTGATGACCTCCAGAGGCCCCTTCCAACCTCAAATAGTCCGTGGTTCTATGAAATACAGTGATCGTGCTGCAGCATCATATTGCAGATGTAGTTCAGCTGTGTCACCAGTTTACTGAAACCTTTAATTAGTGTTCAGGGAATCCTGTGGGATTCTCATTTCACTATGCTGCCACTCACTTATCAATTGCTTATGGGCGTGTGTAGAATTGTTTTGTACACACTCCCAGGCCACTGTGACCCGGAACCTGAGGGGCAATCAGTGAAAACCATAGTTATGCAGTTCAGAAGTCTTCCAGTGTCAGTATGCCAGCATGCTTCTTGGGCTTGAGTCTGTCTGGTGGGGAAGACAGCTGGGTAAATTGTTACCCTGGATTGTGTCTTCGTTGGGTAGTATAGGGCTGTCTTTCAGCTGATGTCTGAACAACTACAGGACTGAGGCAGGCTGTAGCTTCAAGCAGTTGATTGTAGGCTAAGGGGCCTCTAAGCCTGATCTGGTGTCAGTACCCCTGGGGATGTCAGCATTATTATGCAAAGTAGGGCACTTGTGGTTTCAGGAATTTGGCAAATCATTACAAACTGAGTAGACACAGCAGGACTGAAACCCTTGGACTTAGGGCATTGCCAGAGTGTGTATACCCAACACCGTGTGAAGTACGTGTATGATGCTAGCTGTGCATATAAGCCCAGACCACTACCAAAACATCCTGATAAGTGACACTTGGGTGTGGTCATGAACTCAGTTGTTCTGCCCAGTGCTCAGAGATGCCCTGTCTAGTGCCAGCAAATTCCTTTTGCACAAGACAAATTATTTATAGATTATAAAAAAGTAACAGAAGGAAAAAATATTATCTTCTCCTCCCCTATAAACTTCACTAACAAAGTAGGCTGCAAAGTCAGGAGATTATTTGCAAAGATGAGGCTTAATCCTCAGTGTGTGCATCCATGAAAGAAAGAGACTGATGGCTCTTTACAAAGGTACTGTGCACCAAATATGTGTATTTTAAAATATGTACAAATAACTTTTTAAAAGTCTGCCCAGTCGAGGTTACTCTGAGGTCAGGTGAAAAGGGTAGGAGGTGAAGAAAAAGTACATAGACTGCTGGTCTGTAGCCCTGCCAGGCTCAGGCCAAGTGCTGGACTGGCAGAGCAGCCAGCTCCTGCCTTGGCTCCCGAGAGAGAACAAAGATGGCAGGACTTTAATCTGGAGTAAGCTGATGCCTGCTAGAGGGGCTGGTGGCTTCTCTTACGGGACTTGTGGGGATGGTGAGGAGGGACACAGGCTCAGGTGCAGACAGACACCCACTTCCAAAGTAACAAGTAGTCCTACTCCCACTGCTTTATTGCTTTCTTTAGGAACCCCCCTCCTAGCTAGTGTTTGAAGGTAAGCCTGTACCCTATAACTGACTGGTGTGGTGCACCACATCTCCAGCATCCCACCACTGGTACCCTAAAGCATCTGCTGCCTTAGTGTCCACTGATGGCTGTGATGTCTGGGAGAGTGAAGTGGGAGGCTGTGATGCATACGTTAGCTCTGTCTGTGTTTGATGTGCTACAGGGAAGAATGAAGGTGTTGGTATGGTAAAGCATCTCATGCAGTTCAGTTTGGGAGAGATAGGATGTTTGTTAGGCTGCACTGGAATGGGAACCCTGGCCCATCAGTAGGTCTCTCTTCTAATGTAAAACTGCTGCCCAGTGCTCCTGTTGTAACTAGGTAGTAAAATCCTTGAGGAGGACTGGACACCAGCAAGGGAGAGCCATCAGGTTGTCATGCTTGGATCCTTGCTGCTATTTTTTAAAAATTGACCTGTGTTTTCTCATTTTTTCATAACCCTGTGTGGGTTGGTTTGTTTAAGTGATCTTCTGAGGACGCAACCTGGAGAATTCCTTTGTATCTTGATCCAAAAATGCAAATGTTGGCAAATCGTTTCCCAGGCTCTCCTTAGGTGATTCCGGTAATGGCCCTTAGTTGAGTCAGCTGTTTGGGTTGGGAAAGAAAATAAGTTTTCTTTCCTTTCTTTGTGAAAACCAATGAATGAAAGCAAGGCAAAAGCCATTTGAATGCTGGATTATCTTTCTGTCTGTCCTT
Source organism: Phalacrocorax aristotelis (assembly GCF_949628215.1). Taxonomy (NCBI): domain Eukaryota; kingdom Metazoa; phylum Chordata; class Aves; order Suliformes; family Phalacrocoracidae; genus Phalacrocorax; species Phalacrocorax aristotelis. Next base: position 40,845,002 of record NC_134311.1, read on the forward strand.
TCTTAGTAGCCTGCTTTAGATATACTAAGGCCTTTTCTCACAAAGATTTGTCTTTTGGACTTATCCCTTGCCCTGCAACGTAAGGTATGTTTAAAACCCCCAAAACAAACAAACACACCCCCAAAAAACAAACCAAACAAACAAACTCCCCACCAACCCCCAGAAAACAAAACCCCTTCCATTTTATGGAATAGAAGTGGAGAAAACTTTAGAGCTTTTGGTGTGCACTCTTCTGGCAGCCAAGTATAGTGAGCTAGTTAATTTTCCAGTGTATCTTGCTCTGTGATGAAGTGCCTTGGAATATCTCTGGCTTCCTTCCTTGAGAAGACTGGAATGAGGAAGTCTAGAAATGTGTTTTTATATTTAGGTTTGCGGTTGTAAATGAAGGTTTCACCTTCCTGCCATTCTCCCTTCTGATTCAGTTGCCTTACTAATTAATCCATTTTCACAGAAGGGGAAAATTATTCTCTCCCCAAGTCTTTTTTGAAGCAGATGATGTCCTTCACCAATTATTAATGCAAATATCAAAGTTTTTTGTTTTCACAGTAATCTTGTTCTGAATTTCAGGCAGCCCTTTAAGTCCATCAGCAACTACGGTATATTGTTTTTGTGGTGATGCAGATTATCGCAGTTCTGTGTTGTGACATAGATGTCATCTAGGAGTATTTCCTCTTTTTCTTAAGCTAATGGTACCTCTGTAATAACAAGTATTGTTAGCCGCCTTCTCTTCCCAGTAATCTCACTGTAATTATAGTTCTACAAGCTACATTTCAGAAGAATGCTGGAAATGATACCAGGCTTTATTCCTGGATCAATTAATGAATCCACACTTACCATCATTTCTCAAAGAAAATGATGATTCAGGCTGATCAAGGTTTTGGGTTTGTGGTTTTTTTTTTGTTGCTGTTGGGTTGTTTGGTTTTGGTTGTTTTTTTTTTTTTTTCCCTCATTTGCTTGTAGTGTTTTTGATCCTGTAAATTACCAGGGAATAGCTGCACCTTGCCAACTTTGCTGTTTTTCTGTTGATCTGCTTAAAATAATCATTACAGTTTGGACCCTGCTGCATGATTCTGTTTCTAAATTGTAAGGAGTCTGCCTTCATCTGAGGACTTTGTGGATCATTATCTTACCTTCACACAATAATTCTTCTATTTGGAAAAGTGTCATACTGGAACTAAATTTTCAAGTAGAGGAAGGAGAGAGGCAGGAGATGTTACTCTCACAGATGATGCTGTTCCCCCTCTAGCGCATCACCCAGATGGAAAAGAGACTGAGGTACCAAAGCTAGCAGAGAGGCAGGTTTTAGTTTACATTGGACTGGAAATGCTTGCCTAGGAGTAGTAAGATTTTCCTGTCTTATCCAATACTCCACTCCGAACAGAGCTTCGTATTTAAATATCTTGGGAACATCGTCTTATTACAATCCATAAAAAGTGAGTATTAATAGAAGTTCCTTTTCATTCTTATCTTTCATGTACAGTCAGGTACTGTTATTTTTGGTGGTGCCAGTAGTTCATTTGTTCTGAAAAACCTTATTGTGGGATGTATTTGAGTGTGCTGTTATATATGGTCTAAACTATACAGTCATACTGGGAAGTAATTTTGACTAATATTTTTGAATGTGTGTATGAAAGATCCTGTCACTCTTTCCTCTAAATGTCTGTCTAAAGGCACTGAAATTCAATAATTTATTTGCAGCACATCTAGCTTCTTTAGTTATTGATTTCTCACACTGCAGATCTCAGCAGGCTTGCACACCGAACTGCGTATGTTCATCCTCATCATGGCACCCTGTGTAGGTAAAGGATCTGTTTGGAGAGATTGCAGGATCCCTGGAGAGAACTGGGTTCTCCGCCAGCAGGCACTTCAGTACCTAGCTTACTTGCCCATTGACCTGATTTGGAAGCCCAGGAAGAATAGGGTGAGTGAGTAAATATGTAAGCAGGCAGAACTAGTGGGATAGGAAGCTGAGACTACCTTTTAAGTGAGGATGAGAATGTGATTGGTTTTATTCCCTTTATCTGATGATGCTTCCTGCTTTTCAGTGCATGGATGGAAGATACACACCAGTGTAGGCTGACAGGGAGTTGTCTTTCTTGAGAGGTTAAAGTTGTGAGTTTGAACTGAATTGGCCAAACAAGAGAAATTAATTAAAAGTTTTTTCATGTCCTGCATGACTTTGCTAAACAGTTTACTATTTTAAGTAGAAGTTCTTTCCTCTTCTGGTTGTATTTTGAAGCAGAGAAAAAGTCCTCACACTTTTTACCAGGGTTGCTCTGGTAGGCTAACTCATCATATGAGCCCCTCTGGGAGTTAAGGAGATGTTTAGTGTACAGACTCCATCGGCCATTACAAACCGTGGCAACCACTCTGGTTTTGCCAACAACAAGGTGCTTTTGAGTAAGTCAGAAGCAAAATCCTAAACAGCTGGGGAACTTAAATACTGAGGAAGTACAGATTTTGCTCAGTAGAAGTATAGAGCAGCAGAGCACAGATGTAAAATCTTTGGGCCTAGATTCCAGGTTATTCTGTCTTCTCATGTTGATGTGAGGGGAATGTGTCTCACAGCCATCCATGAAAACCCCACTGAGGATGATCAATGAAATTCCCACAAAGAGCAGTGGAGTACATGTTGGTAGCCTGAGTCAAAGCCGTAGTTCAGAGCCCTAGTTTTCAGGTAGGAAGTATGTTCTCATCACATACCTAGTGGATGAGCTTTTGTAATAGCATGTGCATTGCCCTGTCATCTTCTGCCTCAGCTTCAGGAGTCCACAAATTGAAATTCACAATAGACGATGGCTGTACTGCCAAGCCTGACAGGTAAGGAGCTCTGGAAATGTAAATACAGTGCCAAAAAGATACATGAAAGATAGTAATTAAAAAATGGCTGTCTCAAAAGTAAATATACATAAATTCCTTACACTATCTTTGATTCTATTAAGTAACAATAAATAAGTAGGAGATGCACAAGAACAGTGGCAGGTACTTGTTGCTCCTATTGTGTGTAGCAGTGACATTGAGCATTCAGTTAATTTTTCATGGGGTTTTTTTGCATCCCAATTCATAAATATTGAATAACCTTTTAAGGCCTAGAAAAGCTTTTGCTGTATGAAAGGGCAGACTTAGACCTAACAGAACAGCATCCTAAGTAAAATCAGTGCATGTACTTTGAGCAGCCATGTCAAGATTATTATTAACTTTTATGAAATAAACCTGCTATGATCAGAGTGGCCTAATCATCTGAACCAAAGTTTTACTGTAGAGAAACCAAGGATGTTCGAGATTGATTCTTGTTTTCACACTGCTCTCTCTTTGAATGATAACAGCACAAGAATATTTGTAATGAGGGAGTAGTTACGTAGTGCTGCACACCCACTAGCTAATCAGTCACTCTGTCACCTTTGCAAGGGAGGAAGTACTTTATTATTATTCCTGTGATCACAGGTGGGGAAGTGGAGGCAAAGGCTGTGTCTAAGTTAGCAAATAGCGTGAATGGGAGAGTGGGTCTGTAGGGCAAAAGAGTGTAGGTGTTAGCAACCTGACATCCGTTTTCCAGGTTTGTTTTTTTTGCTTTAATCCAGGCCTAGTCTGATCCCAGGGACTAAATGCTTGGTTGTGGATAGAATGCATTAGGTGGGGTCTTAACTTCCATTTTTACTGGTTTCATTCTAAAGGAATCCAGCTTCTCACTTGGAGACATTTTGATGATCATGAAGGAGAGCACAGTGAGCAAGAGAGATGAGAAGGTTTGTTTCAAAGGTTTTCTCCTGAACTTTGCTTGAAGTAGCGTATATCTACCCAGAGAGATGCTCTGGCAAGTAACTTCAGGTGAGAGTTTTGCCATGCCCACAGGTTAGCTGTTTAGTCTGGAGAAAAGGAGGCTGAGGGGAGAGCTTATCGCTTTCTACAGCTGCCTGAAATAAGGTTGTGGCAAAGTGGGTTTCGGTCTCTTTTCCCATGTAAAAAATGATAGGACAAGAGGAAATGGCCTCAAGTTGTGCCAGGGGAGCTTGTGATTGGATATTAGGAAAACTTTCTTCACCAAAAGCATTGTCAAGCATTGGAACCCGCTGCCCAGGGAAGTGGTTGAGTCACCATCCCTAGAGGTATTTAAAAGACATGTAGATGTGGTGCTTAGAGACATGGTTTAGTGGTGGACTGAGCAGTGTTGGGTTAACAGTTGGACTGGATGATCTTAAAGGTCTTTTCCAACCTAAATGATTCTATGACTGTATGACTTTCAGAGCTGCTAAGCACAGCTAGAGTGGAAAGGCTTATGTTTGCAGGAATCTCCAGGTAGCATTTTATATACATGGAACAAAAACTTGGCCCAGGTGGTTGGCTCCTGCTTTGCACAAAAATGGTGGAACTGGCATCTCACCTCAGGAATTTTCCCTGTCTGTTAGTGCTGAGAGATAATGAAGTATTAATCCTTTGAAACAGGTTGATTTAGGTTTAGAAACATCTTTTAATCATGTCTGATTTTTGTGGTGAACATGAGCTATTTATTCTCTTCTGTGTATCAGTGCCAGTGGTAGTTTAAAATTACTAGTCCATTATGTGAAAAAACCTTAAAATTTATTGTCCTTTTTATGGTATTCTTTATTTTAAATTATCTGAACCATTAATGGTATTTCACTTGTTCTATGCTTCACTTTCCATATTGGACCCAGCAGAAAGTTTATACTACAACATAATTAATTGATTATAGAGGTGTTTATTCTTTGATTAGGCATTGTTAAAACCTTTGGTTATTATTTGTCTTTGTTAGCATCTAAATTACTCTCTTTTGTTTGATTTGCCTTTTTCTTTCAGTTAATAGTTACAGCTACTATCAATTCACATCAGTGTTATTTAACGGAAACATCAGAAAAACAGGAGATAAGAAACATTATCTTAAAAATAAGGAATTGAGCTGGAAAGAATACAAACAACTTTTCAGGCTGTCCTTTTGTCAGGAGTAGATGAAAGATAGCTCTGCTGCTGCGTCTTTTTGCACATGCGAGAACAGAGCCTTTAAAATAACTTTGACCTATGCAGTGTGTGTGTGTAGCTGTGCAACAGTTGTTAGAATGAGAGGTCTGATGCTGGCTTTCCCGTATGTCAGTTCTATGTCTACCAAAATAACCCGGACTTGAATTTTTTCATGCTTCAAGTGAGCCAGATACCTTTAACTTGATGTACAATTACCTTTTACACGTTTCTCAGAAGGTTTTTGGTCACTGATAAAAGTGGAAATTTTTAATTTAATAAAGAGATGGGAAGCTTTTGATCAGATGGTTGATAGAGTACATTTAAAGTGTTGAAGTACTTCTCAGAAATTATCCTGCACTAACTTAGAGGAAAAAAAGAGTATTAGTCCACCAGTTGAGTTTGTAAGGAAGCAAGCTATTACACTGTAATGTTACAGGAGTCAAATACTGCCCTACTTGTGATCTTACGTGATACCGAAAGCAAAAAGCTGCTGACCTTATCTAGGCTATAGTTCACCACCATGGATCTTGTATGATTCTTGGTAAGAAGAAGAATAGTAATTTATGAGGTAAGATGAAGAAGAGAAAGCAAAACATGTAAAAACTCTTGAGATGGGATTGGACTTGGAGCTAGATAGTCTGCTAGCTGAATTCATATGACAAGGAAATACAAAATATTAACTTCATTGTCCAACTTCACAGACAAAGAGAATCACAGACTGTCTCTCGTGGACTTGCAGAAAATTGATAAATATCTCATAAATTTGATTAGAAAGATGATCAGTTCAAGTAAACAAATCATAGTGTAATTATATGATGCATTAGCTTCTAACTAAGATTGCTGGTAAAATACATAAAAAAGATGCATCTATTCATGTAGCATTATATTAGCAATCCTTCCTTGCAAAAACCAAGACTACCTTTTTGTTTAATAACACTCTGTTTTGTGACTGTACTCTGTTTTGTGACTGTACAGTCTCAAGTCAAATCATGTGTACAGTATTGCTGGTAGGATGCATGTGAACCAACTGCCCCACACCAGCAGTTGACATAAATGAATTGCCTCGTTGCCCTAGGAGGTCATGTTGGTGATTTAGTAGCTGTCAGTAATGAACTGCTGTTGTAGTATCAAAATACTCAGTGCTATATAGGTGGATGAAAGGATCTTTCTGATCGGATATAAAAATGAGTTCATTACAGTGTATCAGTGTGTTATGTACTGAGGTTCATTGATACTGAGGTTCTAATGGGATTTCAGCTGGAATGGTTAAAACATTTGCTCTTCTGCAGAGTGCTGTGTTTGTAGGTTTTAAAAAGCTTTACACAAGGTTATTTATTGCATAAATGAGCGCAATAAATAAAGGTGGGAACTGAAACAAAGATCATATTTGCCAAAACCTACTTACCAAGACAAAAAAGGTGCTAGCAGTAGAACATATTACCTGGATCCCAGTCCAGTTTCTTTTCCAATGAGCCTTTGTGGTTCATAAATCAAAGAAAATAATTTATGGCTAGTTAGTGAATTGTAGGCTTGGTACTTCATCCTAGTTCCAAATTGCACAATCCCTGGCTACAGAAAAGCTCCAGGGCATCTTCTTCCCTACATACTTGATCTAGATGGCATTTCCGATCACAAGAGGCACATTAGTGTTTAGTAGTCCACAAGGGAAAGCTTATGAAGCCACTGTCTCTTCTGTTTGCTTTAACCTGTAGAGCTTCAGTAGCGGTCAGTGTTTGTACGCTGCCGTTATGCTTGATCCGAATATGAGTGCATTTCAGCAGTGGTACGATTCAACACAGGATTATGTCTGTGAAAGGCCCTTGGGTGAAGGCCAGTGCCACAGAGAAACCTCATATTTTCTCATTGGTAATCCATAATAGTGCTGCCTGGAATAGCCCAAAGCGAACATAGGTTGGAACAGCTCAGTGTGTGCTGAATGTAATTTTGTCCTTTTTAAAGTGTAGGTACTTCAACACGTTAGGGCATATTAATCTGGACTCTTACAGATGCAGCCCAGGAATAATCAGTGGGACAGTTAATTGTTGTGCAAGTGATTGCAGCCCATGAGTGTTCTTACAGGGCTCACTGACATGCTCAGAGTAAAAGTAGTGTACACACATACTGTAGTCACTGTGCACACGCTTAATAAATCCAGTGCTCTCTGGGAGTGCCAGGCTTACGGCATGCATGCCAGCAGTGTGGCTGCGTTGTGGTTGTGGAGAAAGCCCAGTGATTTTATAAATGTGTCAGGCATGTGGGCTGTATACAGACCTGGTAAATGACAGCCTCTGCAAAGCTCTGCTTTTGTGTTTTATTTACCGTAGGTCCTTCCCTGCAGCAGGGAAATGTCATGGCCAGCAGCCCTGTATGACCACATAGTAGATGGCCTTCCAACATGAAGTTTGTCTTCTGTTCATCTACAGAAGAAATAGGGATGGTTGCATTTCAGTCTTGCTAATTCAGGAAACACCTGTGCAAGGGAAGGGAATAATCTAAGACACTTGTCTTAGACTTTAGACCACAGTATTTAGGGCTATAAAATGTAGAACTCTTCAAATTTCATATACCTTCCAGAGTTAATCAAATACTAGATTGATTGCAGTCATCTTTTGTCCGAGACAAAATGTTTGTGTAATTGCAAGCTGGTAAACAATATAGAGCACAAATCACTGCATCTGCACTTATTTTGTCCCAGAATCTTAGTTTTACTGAAGCCAGCTAATGTACCTTCTAGTGGAGGGTATATGGCCAAAAGGGAGTATGTATGGTCATGGAGTGCTAGTAAGCTAAGTTTTAAATAAATCCAAATGGAACTGTGTGGAGATGTAGTTCAAATGAAGTAGTTTGTCTGCCTGGAGACTATTCTTGATACTGATGTCTATGTTTAACAAATGAAAAAGATGCAAAACAATATAGGTAATATTTTACTAACTGTGATCTGAAATGGATAGCTTATGTAGAAAAAACGTGTGGAATTTTTTTGGTTTTGAATCTCAGAAAAATCTAGCATGCAGCTGAGATGAATAAGCAAAAAAAAACCCTAAGAAAAACAACCTTGAAATCTGTTCTAATTGGTACTTACTTATTGGTTAAATACCAATAGCCTTTAAAAGTAATGCAAGAAAATGTCAGTGATATCTGTTCTTTTTGATTGTTTAGAAATAAGTAAACAGTTTTCTGTAACGAAAATTAACAACAATAATATAAACGTATTGGTGAGGAACTGTTCCGAGGACTGGTAAATCACATAGGACAGTTTTAACCACACTGGGCATCAAATGTGTTCTCATGCTGGTAAATGTATGTTTCACCTCTGCTCTGAGAAGGAATGGGATCATGGCCTGTACACCTACTTTTTAATGTAATGAAATACCTTGCAAAGAATTGTTTCTCCACTAGAAGTTAAAAAGCATTAGAACAGGTTATTAATAAACTTGTACAATAGAGCTGTACTAGAGTAAATGTAGGGAATTAGCAGAAAATGAAGTGTTCTGCTGCTTTAATTTCATAGTTTAAAAATACAGTAGTTACTAGAAAATTATAGAGTGAATGCTTTAAATAAGTTTACCTTCATTTGTTAGTATGCTAAAATGTAGATGAAGTCACTTTAGGACAGCGTTGTAACTTGTTTAATCTTCTCACTAGCTACTGAGTCCAGCAGGATTTACCAAAATAAAAGAGGAGTAATGAATTAGTTTGATAAAATTTGACATTTGCACATAACTGAAGCTACCTGTGCCAAAAAAACCACTGTGGAGCAGCTGATGTGTAGTAACTGCTCATACCATGGTAACTCTGTTCTGACTCCTCTCTCCCACGTTAAAAACTATTTAGGTACTTAGGTTCCTAATTGATGGGCAGAGAATTTTTGAAAGCACCTAATGCTCCTTATTCCTTATTTTTCAAGAATGCCTCTAAGATGATTAAAATACACTTTGCAGTATCTCTCGTGATGTCTGCTCTCAGTTTTTTACACTCATGCTTATGAGTAAAGCTATAGTTCGCAGTAATCTGTTGGAACTACTTAAAGAGTAAGGATGGCAGAATAAAATCCCTAATATGGATCACAGAAAAAAGGCGTTTATGATTAACCTTTCCTGAGGACATTACCACTTTCATTAATTTCTTTTTCCAAAGCTGTTCTGTAACACAATTTTTTTGAAGTGTGACTGTGTCTTTTCACTCAGCGCTTGTCAGGCCACACCTGGAGTACTGTGTACAGTTCTGGTTCCTGCTGTACAAAAAGGATGTGGACAGGCTGGAAGGGGTCCAGAGAAGGGCCACCAAAATGATCACAGGACTGGGCAGCCTGCCATATGAGGACAGGCTGAGAGAACTGGGTTTGTTCAGCCTTGAGAAAAGGAGGCTCAGAGGGGATCTCATCACCATGTACCAGTACTTAAGGGGTAGCTACAAAGAAGATGGAGACTCCCTTTTTACAAGGAGTCACATGGAGAGGACAAGGGGGAATGGACACAAGTTGCTCTTGGGGAGATTCCGATTGGACACGAGAGGGAAATTTTTCACAGTGAGGCCGGTTACCATTGGAATAATCTCCCCTGGGAAGTGGTTGACTCGGCCACATTGGACACCTTCAAGAGTCGGCTGGACAGGGTGCTGGGCCATCTTGTCTAGACTGTGCTCTTCCTAGAAAGGTTGGACTAGATGATCCCTGAGGTCCCTTCCAACCTGTGATTCTGTGATTCTTTTCTGCACTACTGATAGCAGTGGAATCAGTATAGGAGGAAATAACAATTACAGAGTCGTGGTTTTTTTTTTCTTTTTTGTATCCCCCTCACCCCCTGAAATGGTCTGAACATACCTTGGGTCTGCTTAGCGGCAGCAAGGTTTACAATTTATTGCAGTGCTGGTAGTGGAACATTAGTATTTTGATCCTAAGCTGCACAGTGTAAAAATCCATATTTTTATGGAAATACAGTATTACTTTTCTCTTGCAGTTTCAGATTGCAGAAATAACTTTGCACTGAAGACTCAAATTCATCTTTTCAGGATTTTCACATTTTGGAAGTTTCTTATTAAAGTGTAGGAAACTCAGTCTTATTTTCTGACCTTACAAGTTATTTTGTTGGGGAAAACAAAATACTTGGCAGACTGAAGTAAAGCTATATGATGCCTGACAAACATGCTAGTCTCTGAAAACTTGTGCAGAAGCCTTTAAAATGTGGGGTTTTTTCCTTCATCTTTAGGAAAAAGATGAAACTGTGAAGTAAAGAAAGCTGTGAAGACAGAACAAGAAAATTTGATCATCAGATTTTTAAAGCTGATCTCAGATGACGAGGGACAAGAATTGATATTTATTTGGATAGAAACATTAATTTAAAATATTATATCAGGGAGGTAACACAGGGAAGCTGGGATTGACTCATTTGTTCTTGTAACACATTTCTACTGTTTTATTTTTTGTCTGCCACAGTGAGAAAGTAGTCTTTAACTGCATAGTTTGGTCAGCTGTGTTGCTTTACCGGAGCTGACAAACCTACTGTTGTTTACTAGGTAACACTTTTTCCTGAACAGCTACAAATTGAAGACCATCCCCAAAACACTTCAGTTGTCTTCTATGGGACTTTTCCTATGTGCTAGGCTTTAGAGGACCCAACCTCTGTCCTCTGGCCATAAAGATCACAATGCTTACACGTTTTTGTTGGTGATGATAAAATAAAAAATTGGCTGCAGCTTCTTCATGGCAAACATTTTTAGGAGGTAGCTGCTAATTAGCATAAGGTGTTGATTGTATTGGATGTGCACATATGATTTAGCAGCTTCTGGGTACTTACCTGAGAGGGTGCAGTCGTTAATTTTTTACTAATAACACAAAGGCTTCTAGCAGTGTTTGGGTCAGTAGGGCAATAGTGCTGGAGCAGCTGGACTTTTTCATCCCTTTCTTCTATGACAGATGAAACACCTGGGCTCAGCAAAGTTTCAAAAAAAACTGGCAGCTGACCAGAGGAGAAAGGAGCAGAGTTCAGAACTACCTGGCTATTGCATCTTCTGCTTCCCATCCCTCTTGAAAACAAAACTGTTGCGAAGCATGGAATAGGGCAGGCCACAGCTGCTGCTGAGAGAGGCATCCTAATCTGTTTCAGTTACCGCTTGCTCACCAATGTACCAGCAGGCAAATGGCTCCGCGTTGCTTGTGCTTGAAGGCTTGGGAGAGAGCTTAAAACGCACCAGAAACAAATTCTGCGCCATGAACTTTGTAGGGAACTACTGTGCCTGCTTCTTGTCTGTCCTCATGCTCCCTTGCCAAGGGCCAAGCCATGCATGTGCCAGGGGGAGGTGGTTGGCAGCTTGCACCCTGATTGATGACACAGGCAGAGGTGGCTTCTTCAACACCGCAGCTTTCCTCTCCTGGGTTGCACAGTGCAGAGACCTGCAGGGAGCGGTTGGACAGCTGCTGGTGGGTTCATGAGAAGTAGCCCTGTGCGAAGGGCATGCACAGCCACTGGTGGCGACACCTCTGTTTTGGTGGTGATTTTGCAAGGTCTGCAGAATGATATCAAAACCCATATGGAGGGGTGTGTTGGTCAGAAATTGTGAAGTTAGTGGAGGAAATGGTGCTTCTCTTAATACTTTTCCTTGTGTTGAAAAATGTTAGCATTTTCAACACTTGCACTGTCCATAAAATTAACTTCTATTACAGAAGATTGAAGGCCTTTAGGGCAGTAGTGGTGTTATGCTGGATTTTATACATTGAAAGGTTCTAGGCTATTTTTTAATCATTGTAAGCTATTATCTGTAATTTCTTTCTTCCTTTCTTCCTCCCAGAGTAAACCTGGGAATGAAGAAAACATTTTTAGTAACTTCTCTTGCATTTCACAGAGTTTTTCGTGATATATTTTCAGACAGTCCAATCTGATATTAAAAGGGAATTAGACAGTGATTTATCAAAAAGTATTTTAATTTTTAAATTGAAAATTGACAGAATTTTAGATCAGGCGTTTATTCTGCCTCTTCACACACAGGACCCTCCTTACGGATGCAGGCCTGGTGTAAGTCTAAATAAGTCAGTTTTTTTCCTTTGTTACCGTGTTTTTACTGCAAGGTTATAAAAAGAGCGATGCAAAAGTAGAACTGAATACAGAGTTGCTAAATATAATCACCTTTCAGCATCGTGCTGTTGTGGTTGTTGGAAGTAAATCCTTGTTTAGATTTGGACAGTTAACTCTGCTTTGTGTGGACAGATGGATGTGTGCTTGGTTGGTTGGGTTTTGTTCAGCTGAACTGAAATTAAAATACAAAAATTTATAAAGAATGTTCACTTGTGTGGATAAAATTTTAATAACCTAAAACATAAACTAAAAATTTGGACTGGAACACTTTTCATTTGATTATTCTGCAAAGGAATGACGTGCAAAATAACTGTTTACTTCCTGGAAGTAAGTTTCCTCTAGAAAGAAAAAAAAAAACCAACCAGCTAACAGAAACTAGAAGCCCTTCGCCCCACCACCTCACCCCTGTGTGAGCTTCAATTGCGTTATGGTTCTTTGCCCTGACAGTTAAATTTGTGTATATATATATGTGTTGTACAAAATCAGGATAAGAACAGATTATCAAGCATAAGTGTGCTCTTGAGTATCTTGCTCCATAGCACTGAAAATGGCTAGGAATATATTCAATGTAATCTCTGTGAAAGTAGACACAAGTATAACTAGTGAAAAGCAGAATTATGTGAATGCTTGTAAAACAAAAACCCAGCACTGTAGAAAACTTAATTACTCAGGGACTTAAATGAATTTGGAACTTTCTCTCAGGTGCAGAAGTAAACCAGGATTTATAGTGCCGATAACTTATTTAAATGCCAATGAACAGCACGTGGACTGTCATTAAACAGGAAGCCACATGTAATTTCAGGAGAGGTCAGAGCTATGAAGAGACTCTAGGAGAGAAAGTGGCTTTTTCTAAGGTATGTAGCCAGTATTACCTGCTGTTGGCTAGAGCTGATGTTTAAGTAAAACAGTACCTGTAACTCAAAATGCATTTAGTTCCTGCACTGCTTAAGATTTCTTTTAATAGTGTAAAAGTATCCAGCAAACAGATACTTTTTCTGAGAGGCAGCAAGGCATGTTGCTTATCCACAGTTTCCATTGTGTTCTGATTGATGTTATCTTACATTTTTTATTATCTTTATAAATAGAAAGTGGTTATTTATTAATCTAGTCATTCTTGGTTGATATTTTGTGTGTGTGTGTAAAGTAAAAAATCTGAAAATATTCTAATAACTTCCAGAGGAGGTAATAATCTGGTACACACAAGGCCACGTAATTGGGTCTAAATAAATATGTACCTTCAGCTTATAACAAAGTAACTCTAAGGAGGATGAGTAATTTCTCTTGAAGAGAATGCAGGAGTCCTGGAGGCGTCAGTTTTGACTTGCCTGAGATGTGGCTGGAAACTGTTTGGCTTTGAGCTGCTGCAGTAGTTCAGCTGAGCAGGTTAGTGGTGTCAGAGCTGGGCTCAAGCTGGCCTGTCTGAAGGGGCACGAGCAGTACATGCCGTCCCCACAACAGTGTGGTGCTCCACCTTGCTGCCTCCTGACTTCTCTGCTCTAGGAGCAGAACGCTAAAACATTACTTCAGCCAGAGGAAAGCGATGCTTTAAGTGCCACGGCATGCTCATGCACCACAGTGTTAGAAATGCAAATGCAAAATTATGTGACTGGATGCTTTCACCAGTAAAATCTGCCCACTTGTCCCTGGTGTCTTCTCATACTGTGTTCTTAGTGACCCAGTAGTAGCTCTCATACTTCACCTCCTCCAAGCTTAAAATTTTTCAACTTTTCAGTTATTTTTTTGAGCAAATGCTGGATCTGAAAAGAATGCCGCATTTCTCCAATTATGTACCTAGCATTAAAATACCTATATGGTATAGTGTATAAGGCTAGCAAGGATGTCCTCTCAGAACTTAGCTATTCAATTTACTTTCTATCTTTTTTCTTAATATAAACCAGGGATTTTTTTTTTGAGAATCTAATTATAATTTTTTTAATTATAAGGTTGTTCTTTGGTAATACTACCCTTGACCTGATTTTCTTAAGCTCAGAGAGTGCCAGTGGTATATTTGTGTCTCACGGAGTCTTCACCACTCTGTGTGTGCATCTGCATGCACATGAAAGTGTGCACATAGGTATATTTACATGAAAATAAGCAAGGAACATTGTTAAAACATGAACTTGTTCAATCTTTTATTAATAATATTCAAATCTTGTTAGATTTGAAATGGTTGAAATTAGACGTGGGCAGTCTTTCCTGAGATACAACAATATAGCAGTTGTGTTGCTCCTGTCCAGCTAACAAGCTGGCTGGCCCATGTCCCCTTTCATTGCAGGGGGAGAAGGTGTGCAGAGGGGCTAGCTTCATTTTGGAAGAGCCATTTAATTAGTGTACAGCTTCTTGCAGGAGCTGAGAAGACATAAATTGCAAGAGGATGGCAAAAAATAAATAGCTAGTGACTCTCTCTAGAGGAAGTAGCAGTTAAAAAGCACTCTCAAGTTCAGGACAATCGGCCATGAGCTGCAGGAAATGTGCCACAATATCTGGAACTGTGCTTCCTGCGGGGTGGATTTATAATGCGCTCAGCCTTGGAGCCAGCCTGGGTTTTGCTCTGTGTGTGCGCGTGTGTGTATGCGCACACCCATGCCCGCATGCATGTGTGCTGAGAAACGCAAAGCTGTGAGCGACGCTGTGAATGTAGGAACGGGGGAATACAAATCCAACACCTGAACCTTTTGGATTATTTGAGGGATGAAAATAAAAGTGGAGTAATGTGTTTTCATGGTATTGCGGCCATGCCAGAGCTCCTTATTGTGGGCTGTCAGCTGTGCTGGGCTCTGTGCATGCCCTGGGGGAGAAGAGATGAAGGAACACTGCTTGTTGTAAGGGTAAGGGCTTTCGGGGACAGAGCTTCTGTTGGCATTGCTTAATATCCTCTGAGAAACTTTGACGTTGAAGGTGGCTGTCAGAGGGAAGTGCCCTGGGCTGTGCCAGCCCTGCACGGCCGTGGGGTGAAGGCCGGGCAGGAGGAGCCCTGCCCTGGAGGGGAAGAGGAAGGCACTTCCCAGGCCTTCTCACAGTTGCCATTCCAAAGTGGTGTCTGCCTGGGCCTTGCCCTCCTGCTCCCCAACTCACCTCCTTCTTGCTCCCCCAGCAGCAGTTATGCCTGCTGAAACTCCCTGCTCTGTTCTGTTCTCTGGTAGGACATTTCTTCTTTGTTCCTTACCAATGCTTAACCTCGCACCCCCGCCTTGTCCTCCACCAAGTGTAATGCTGTGATCAGCTGTAATGACACAGAGCGCCCCAGATGGAGTAGCCAGGGTGGCGGTGCATGGGACTGAGGTGGTTGCCTGTTCAAGGAGTGGGTGTGAGTGGGCCTGAAACCGAGTGGGGGTGGGTTTGGATTGCCACCGCCTCTTGTCTCCCTGGGGAAGGAGGAGTGTGGAGGCATCCCCTTCATGCTGGCGTCAGGTAAAGGGGCTAAATATGAGACAAAAATACTTACTATAAAGCTTCATGTTTAGCTTACACCATTAAGGCAGTATTGCCTTTATGGTGCTCTCAAGATGGGTTTTCTGTGGAAACCAGGGAAGATACACAGTGTGTAATACATTTTGTAAGGTACATTATTTTAAAAATCATGCATTACCCCAGCACATTCCTCACTGCAGTCAGCACAGGGCTCTGCTTGCAAGAGCCTGCACTTTGATTGGGCTTTTCTGTTTGTGGTTGGACAGAAGCGAAAATTACTTTCTTGTTTTAGTGCTAGGGGTATATTTGAGGCTTGAAAGCATCCATCTCAGGTCTAGTGCTGGCTGTGAATGGACCAGGGAAAGTGTTGACAGGTATCTGCATCCCGACACTTGATACATAGTTCCGTTATGCTTCTAATGTAAGTTTGATAATGATACTGTTAAGTTGACTCTTGTCTAATTACATTTTCAGAAACAGCTGTCATGTTATCTTATTACTGCAGAGGACATAGAGAGCTCTGAAGCATGAACACCAAAAAAGCATGAGCAGAAGAGGCTGAGGTGGCAGCTTGAGTGTCTTCCGCAGGAGTACATAACCTAACACAGTGAGACCTCAAATAGCTTCGTGGAAAAAATATTCTTAACTCTTTATCAGTTGGATGCATAATTTACTTTTTTATTTTTTTAATCATCTAAATCCATATAAAAATGTTCTTTCTGTGGTATGAATGAAGGGCATACGAGAAGGTTGAAAACGGAAGAGTGTTTTTGTTTGTTCATTTGGTGTTTTTTTCCTCTTGGACAGAGAGCTCTGTGGTATCTAGGCTAAGGCCCGGATTTGAGAGAATATCTTTTGTGGAAGCAGTGGCCAACCATGTTTGAGGCAAAAATGTACCAAAATGCTAAGAAGCTTTCACTGTTCTTAGTTTTTAATGTAAGAGAGTAATATTTAGTAATATCAGAAATGCTGTTTGACATAAATATTGCATCATAATAGAAGTGCTTCTATTCCTATGGCTTTTGTTTTCAGTGAAGATACATTTATATTAGTTTTGGTATAGCAAAACAATTAATTTTGAGGTATTTTCACATTCTAAGAAACAAAATGCTCTGCTGTGTCTGTTCAGCTCCTGGATGGAGCCCTTTTGTATGAGTGGTAGGTCAAAAGTTTATGTCAGGCTCTCGAAATAGAGCTCACAAACATAAAATAGCCTAAATATTATTTCTAAAAAAAAAAAAAGTAAAAAAAATTGGAAAGTGTATTTTTATGCTTTTGCACTTAGTTGTTGTTAACATATTGTTAAAATTTAACAAATAACATAACCCACTGTTTCTTAACCAGCATTCTGGTGCACACAAATGCATGTCAAGTATACTCTCCAGGTATTACAGAACTTCTTTAAAACATAAATTAGAAAACAGATCACAAAAATTCTAACTACACCTCATGAAAGCAGAACATGCGAAGTATGAGCCTTTGTGTGCAGGGTAAATACAGCTATTGTTTTGTAGATATGTTCTTATACATGATAGTTATGTTTGATAATAGAAAATGTTAAAAGATCCAGATTCTCCTTTTCCTGTTATAATGATGGCAATTTCATCTGGGTAGAAGAATGTTAGCCCGCAGGCGGGGAACCAATAAAAAACTCTCTTCCGGATCTTAGACACGAAGGTCACTTTTTCTAAAGATATGGGTTTTCTTTAAAGTTGTAAAGGTATCTTATTCCCTCCCATGGTAAAAATAAAGGAAAAATAGTACAATTCTGAATTCTAACAGTATTTGTCCTTGCTTTTGATTAGTCAAAGAAAAGTAGTTTATACTGTGCCTGAAATGGTGTCTCTCTGAGTTGCTGGGAATAGGAATTATGTCTGTCAGTTCATAATCCCTCTGAGAAACAGAAAATGAAAGACTTGAAAGGAATTTAAACAATGAACTTCCTCAAGTACTCAAAGAGTTCTGAAACATCAGCTTGAAGAGTAGGTGCTATTATTTCATTTTACAAATATATGCAGGGATAGAAAATGCACATAATTTAAATATGGAATCACAGACTTTTATTATACATTGATAATATCTAAATTATTTACCATTAATCTATCTTGATGCTTTTGATAACATTGTTTTGTAGTAAGACTTAAGTCAATCACTTGTTGATTTCTTTCTCCACCCCCCTTTAGGAAAACCTATTTGAGATATTAAGTGAGTATTAACCAACTTGTAAATTTTTTTTTAAAGCAAAGTTGCATTTTTTCCCCTACTTTATTTTAAAACCTGTCTATTTTAATATATAGGCTTACTAATGGCAAGAGTAATTCCCTTTTGCATACATTTTATATAACTGTCTTCCTTAACAAAGTTTAGAACTAACTCAAGCCTTGTCCCGCAATGTGGGAAACAAAAGTCTCATACTTGAAATTCAGCTCCTGGAGACCTGCACGACACGTATGGTCCATCACAGCCCCCAGCATTTTCAGTCCAGTTTCTGTGCACAGGTGAGGGACCATAGGTGGAATGTAAAAGAAATTTAAGAGTTTTAACCCCAATCCCAGTCTTTATCCAAATCGTAGTAAAGTTAGTTTTCACAGGAACTCAGGTAGTGGTCAGCATATTAGTACCATTCTCTATTAATAAATAGCTTACAAAAAATGTATAGGTGGTTGTATATGATACCGATCTCCTCAAAGAAGATACAGATTAAAATAATGAGAAAATAAAAGGTTGGGTGGGGAGGGTATTCATTTATCTCCTTGGATTTTTATATCAGGATTGTCGCTCAGGTGAAAACCAAGTGCCTTTGGGAACAATGATCAACTCTGATACATTTATGCCTTGGACTCGACTTAAGTGAGTCTGCTTTCCAATGCTATATTCTGCCCTCAGATGTGGGCATAAAAACCCATTTGAAATTAATTATGCACAAGTTTTTAAAGACAGATTTGGCTCTTCCTTTGTGCAAGGAAGGTAAGAATTTCATTGTACTGTCACACTATTGCTGGTCTTCGCTTCTGGTTTTGTTCATACTTTTTCCACGGAAGAACAGCATGCAACAGACTGATTTTCAACAGTTTGCTGTCAGGTAGGGTTGTGAGTAGCATAAAGAAAATATTTTTCCTGCACAGATGAGCTCTTCAGGCAGAATTTGTTGAAGTTGCTCCAAACTATATAAAATGGAAAGCTAAGCACAGACTGTAAAGAGTTGTTTCTCTTCAGGGAGTCTCAAGTTTTTCAGAGGGATCCTTTCAAGAGGAGGGAGGAGAAGGTCACACAGGGTGGGGTCCTGTCCTCTTCTGAACCCATTTACAAAGCTGTGAAATCTTGAAGTTACTTTTCCTCTGTGAAGGCAGCCAGTTTATCTCTTCTCTCACTTTCTTGCCTCTGAATTACACCCAAACCATAAGAAGATACCTCTAGAACAGTGAAAACTATCTCATTATAGCTTAAAAAGAAAGGAGGTAGTTCTACTTTGTTGGGTAGAATTTTTGAGTGGAGGGGTGGTTTGTTTGGGCTAGGGAGGGTTTGGGGTTTTTGTTTTGGGGTTGGTTTTTTTAATTTTATTTTGTTGGGGGTTGTTCGGGGGTTGAGTGTTTTTTTTGGTGGTGGTGGGTTGGGGTTTTTTGTTTTGGTTATTTTCAGAATTGAAGGTGGAGAGAGGAAGATGCTGACTTCCAGTAATGGGTTGTGCCTGGCTGCCTAATAGTAGAGTGTGATTTTGATTATCTGGCACAAACAAACAAACAAACAAAAAAAATCAAATATCTTTGAATAACTATTTGCTTTCTTGTAAAGGAGTTTGAGAGGTTCTGTTTCAGTAAAAACATGGAATTACTATTCATTTAAGAAGCTGCAGAACACCAGCTGAATCTTAAATTTTAATTCTATCTTCCCAATTGTTGGCAATTCAGTGTCTTCTTAGGCTTTATTGTAGTAGCCACTTGGACTGTTTTAATTGTGTCACTAGTACAATGAGGATGAGTATTAGTTTTATTTCTTTGATTAGTGGCTGCACTAGAGCGACAAGCAAATATTATCTGCTCAAACACAATCAGATTAAATTTCTAAGGTGATTTCTCCGCTTGAGAAAGCATTCAGACTAACTGTCCACATAAGGGGAGGTTTTCTTTGCCTTTTTTAAGGAAGTGAGAGAATTCAGCTCCCATATTCTGCTGTGGAAAAGTCCATTAGTACAGTATGATAGTTATGCATATAATAAAGAGCAAAAAAATCATGCGTAGATAAAGATGGTTGATACAGTTTTTATAGTCTAGGTAAGGAAAAGATGCAACAGCTCTAGTAATATTTTGTTAATGGATAACATCGGCTTAGCTTTTCATAACTGTTTAAGACATTCAAGACTATTTTTGAAACAATTCCCTCTAGATTGATGTAGACGTTTCACATTACTTGTTCAATGTAATTCTCCGCTTCCTGAGCTACATTCATAGAATTCTATTCATCCTTTCATCAGAAGGAGTCTTGACTTATCTTGCCAGGCACATTTTTGTTGTTATATGAGTGATTCATTAAATGATATCTTGTTTTCTTTCATAGAATATTGATAGCCATCTTAACTAAATGTTTATAAATTACTAAAATGATACAGATGAGGTAATTTAGTAAATGGTGAGATGATTATATGCTTCCTTCTTTGAAAGCAAGTGGAATATGCAGATGTGGATTGTGAACAAAATAATTACGATGATGATTATGTAGTGATTTTAAATTAAAGAGATTCTGTCAGTAGAGCAAACACTTGGCAATAGAAGAGTATGTACACCTCTCCCAGGTTTTTTATTAATTGTGCTTAATTTAAACCTGTGCTTTGTTAAATCTCAAAGACCATCACTTGAATTCTCTCCTAACTTAGTTTTTTGTAGTTATTCCATTCAGTTTTTAATATAATACAAAACTGTATGCTATTAGTGTAGAAACAGATGTCAGGAAACCTTAGCAACCCTTTCTGGCTTGTTTCTTTGCCTTCCTTGAAACTTCAGATCCTATCCTGTTCTAAAATTCAGTCTAACTGAAATGCCATCGAAAATGTTGCCTAACTCAGGTGACTCTTGTGAGGTGTAATCTATTAATGTTACTATTAATGTTTGCTAGTCACAGAAGGAAGAGACTACAGTACTACTGTTCATTTTATTGAAATATAAGTATGCCTGCTATATTAATTATTAGGGTTCATAATATTCCCTCATAGAAATTCTACTCATGTCGCTGGATGAGTTGTCATTTTAATTCTTTGGTGTTATACCTCAGGTTTTAGGACTAAGATGAAAATGGTCAATCCAAAAAACGAATCTATAATTGTATAAAATGTTTGGAGGTATAGGTTGGTATTTAAGTATCTTTCAAGAGGAATGATTCAGAGATAAAATACATCATGGAGGTAATATTTTTTAATCAATGGAGAAAAAGTGGCATAGAGTAGTAGGAGCTCTCAGTTAGAAAGGAATGCTAGGTGATAGCTATACCAGCTTGAAGCTGATGCACAACTCTCTAGTTGTGGCCACTATTGACAGAGGTGATGGTCAAGCCTATAGAGGTAAGGATTCATTTGGAAGGCATCAAGGTGAGGAACCTGTCTGCAGGTTCAAACCTGTGGTGCTTGGCCACATCAGATGGACAGAGCTGTTTGTTAGGAGTCTCCTTGTCTCAGTAGCTTCCCCTTGTTTTAGTGGAGAAGAGATACTCTAGTTCTGCACCAGTACTTGCATGGAGGTGTTACAGGGTGTGCTAGGGAGCTTTCCCTGCAGTTTGGGGAGTTTCTCTGCACACCTTACCAGCCTGATGTCCCTCCCAGCAGTGGCCTTCAATGGTGAGCCTGAAGGCAGCTGTTCTAAGTGGTGGGAGAGACTGGCTCCTTTGCTTCATCTCCTGGGATGATCTCATGCATTCTGTAATACGTTTCGGATAGTTTGATGCCTACAAAGCCAGGCCAGTCCAAGGCCTGCATTCTGCACAATTTTCATGTTTTCATATAGGGCCATACTTGGTTTCAGCAGAAATGTGATCCTGCTGCATTCCACTGCTGGAACAGCAACAAAAGAAACCATATTTTTTGTTTTCTCTATAGCTGAACTAGTAGTAGCATAGAGGACATAAAACTCTCTTCCAAGTGAAATACAACTTTATAGTTGAAATAAAATATTTTTCTTCTCATGTGTCACCTCTATATTACTGTTTTAGCTCTTACTCCTCACAGGAGTCACTCTACTACTTAATACCTTTGAGGTTGATTTCTGCACTTTTCTTTAAATCTGAGCACAACAGACTGCTTTTTCTGGATAAACATTTGATGAAACAGTGCAGGTAGAAAAACAGTCAGCAGGTAGAAACGTCAGGCTGTGCCCAGTTTGTGCAGGTTGTTGACTCCACTCTGACCCCTGAATCTTTACTTTCCAGGTACCTTTGGGATTCTTTCTGCCACCCAGTCTCAAGCTAAAAGCCCGCCTTCTGCAAATGTACACAGTGTCAGTTTAACAGTCTTAGTAATTGTATGTGGATAGTGACTAACAGGGTAGTGGATTTCAATGTGAGGTTTTTTCCTTACATATTAAGAATGTCCTTTTCTATCTAATTTAAAGATGAAATTTCAAACAATGAAATACAGCCTTTTTTTTTTCCCTTGCCTTTTCATAGGTCAAACTTAAGAATAAAGACAGAAAGTCAGGCATAGTTTAGCAGCATTTCTTCTCTTTACAGATATCAGTGTGGATTTTGCTTGGCGAATGGCATCATTGTTGTTTTAGTTGTATTTGATCACTCAAGGTATTGTACTTCATATTTAAGTTATGATGCAGAGAAATCTGGAAACAAGTACAGGTATGCATTGTTCACTCGTGAAAGAAAAGTTTGTCAGCCTGGTCTTCTAGTCTTGTACTATTTTTAAATCAGTCTCCTGTGTCTTCTTTGTGAGCCACCATAAGCTTTGAAGACACTCTGCAAGTAGCTGCATTGTCACTTACTAATCACGTTTTAAGTTTTTCCTGGAAGTTTCACAGGGCAAAGAATGTTATGTTTCAACATTTTGTAGTTTCATTTTTGCAGGATGTGCACCAGGAGTAATAGCAACAATACAATAAATTGTGCATAATATGTATGTAGGGACTACTGCTGCATTTAAGCAACCTCCCTTCTTTCCTGCTCCTGCTTTTGGAGATAATACTGCTGGGGAGACTTTCAGACCTCTGGTTGTAAAATTATTGATGATGCAGTAGTATTTGTTGCTATTACCATTTGAAGAGAAAGAATTTTGGGGAGGTCTTCAGAGATGTGCCAGGTTGTAAGATACTGTGGTCTTAGAAATTTTGATAATCCTCTATGTCACACTTGAATCGGAATTCATCACAATTTGAGATGCTTCTTTACTGCTTTTAGAAGACCATAAATTCTTTTCATTCATCAGTTGGCGTGGGTTTTTTATCTGGAAAGAAATTGAAGTCAAATGATGAGCCATACTGTGTGCTGGAAGTTTTTTGGTGGTGTTTTGTTTTTTTTTTCAGTCACATGATTGACTTTTCTCCAAAGTATCATCCAAGGGTTATGTTACGATCATGGTTTTTTTTTTTTGAAAGTCACGGTTTTTAAAAGACGAAGAGGGACAGTAGTGGTATTATTCTTATTATTGTTATTGTTATTAATGATTGAGATTCAGGTATATTGTGTGGCCTTCAACTGTCTTCTGTCAGATGAGAAGATATTACTGATCTGGATTCAGAGAGCTGATTCAAGTCTTGACTAATTTAAATGTGCAGTGTCAGTCAGCAGAAAATGGATTTCAGCGTAGTTTTATTCCACCTTGGTCCATTCTGCTGATCCACTCGATTGCCATTTCATCTTTGCTCTCTCCTTATATCAGCTAGAGGTATTCCTGGGATGATGAACGTAGAAGCAGAGGTTAGCAGGAGCCATAAGGCATTCAGATCCTCTCATGACATGCAGATTGGTTTTTTATGCACTTTCAAGTTTTCTTATTTTCACCAGGTGAAACAGGCCCACTCAAGAGTCCTGTTTAGCCTGATCTTATAATGCCAGTCATGGGATTTTAAAAGTCCAAAACTGTATCAAAATAATAAAATCTAGGTTTGACTCAGTGCTGTAACGGTGATAGTTTAAAATCCCACTCCCCACCAGGAATAATGCTGTAATGATTGCAGCTTTGCTTAGCTAACCCTGGTAATACATTATGCCAAATTTTTCCCTGTTTCTCTGATAGTAAATAACATTGCTTGTTTCTTTCCAATTATTTTAATCTGGGGAGAAGTATCTGAGCACATCTCTAGTGACGGGCTTGTAAATGGTGTTCGTCACTATTAATCAGTTTCCACATAAACAGGACTTTTACACAGAGATTTGATGCCACTGTTAACAAAAAAAAAAAAGCCAAAGTTGAAATTTTGTTCTCATGCTTTTCTTGTCAGCAACAATGTAGAAATATTTACTTTTTGCCCTTGATTGTAACAACCTAAGAGGGACTCAAAAAAACTTCACAATGATAGTTCCTGTATGTTGTGCTGAAAATGAACATTTCCAGTTCTTAGTAGTCATGGGCAATCCTGTGAATTTTATTATTATCTGTCATTCATATTCTTTTATCCTGTTCTAGTGCATTCTGTGCTGGAAATTCTCCTTTAGTTCCTTTTTCACCAGGATACTTTCCACATTTTGCCAGTGTGCATGTGACACTCCACACAGTTAAGGAAGTCTAGAAATGTCCTTGTCGTTGCTCGTGGCTTAACCAGAAAATTAATCTGTGGGTGGGCACGTGAAAGTAGTTTTGAGCTTTGACCTGGGGAGGGACAGACTTGAAGAAACTTTGAGATGGCCTTCAAAAAGAGAGATATACCTTTTTATATATATATGCAGTTATACATATTTTATATGTATATACAATATATATTTTCCATATACATATCTATATGGAAGAATATATTAAAATACGTAGAGTGTGTGTGCATCTATATGTCTTTAGATCTCCAAGAATAATTTGTTACTGGTCTTTGGCAGACAAAGTCTTACTACAGTGACAGCCAATTACAGAGCCACAAAGCTGAATAATATGCAGACTTAAGCTTTAGATTCTTTTTTGGATTTTGTTTTCCTACATATTGCAGTTTTTGTAGACTCCCTTTCAAGGTGTAAATTATCTGAAATACTTTCTTCTCTAACATGACGCAGATTGGTTTACTACTGTGTTTTCTTGTGTGTGATTATCATGTGTGATATGGATTACTACCTATACTCCCTATAGAGAATTAAAAGAACTAGAAGCTTTAGGTTTTAAAACAGAGTAGATAATACGAGCATGTTCTTCCTATCTCTGTGCTAAATTTGTGTTTGGGGATTTTGAAAGAGTCTGGATTTCCATGTAGGGAAGCCTCAGGACCAAAAGTGGAAGTCACTTTTGTATTCCACTGATTCAGAGATGTTTGGTAGAAATTATTCTGCATTAGTTAAAGCAGAATCTTCAGTAGAAGAGTTAATTGTGCTAAAGGAATCTCATATCCATTCTTATTATTCCATATAATATTAATAATTATTACCACTTCATAACCCTTCATAGGTTCATGTTGAACAGATTTTTTGTACTAAATGTGACATATCTTGCAGAAAAGTTGGACAGTATTACAGAATTACTAAAAAATGCGTGGTATGGTGTTTTATTTTGCTTTATATATCAGGACATGACTCTGTTTCATAGGTTTCAGAAAAAGAGAAAAACTGGTGGCCTTAAGTGTAGCATGAAGTATTTGTTTTTTACTATGAAATAGCTGTGTATTGCCTAGGTTTGTAATTTTGTAGTCTTACGAAAAGTAGTGTTTTCTCCCCACTGGTAGTTGGCAGAAGTGTAGAAATCTCACCTCTGATTCTGGTGAACTGGAAGACAGGCAGATATCGTTGGCCCAAGATGGCCCGTACTACATCACCCTTTCCACAAAGGCCTGTGCTTAGATAGCATAAATCTCTTGGGTTGTGTGTGGTAAGTTCTGTCTGGTAGCTAGGCAGTGCCCTGCAGAGGTGGCCTGCGCTCACAGTGCTGTGCTCCTGACCACATTGCAGGCTGAGGATCCCTGTGAACGCTGAGGGTGGAAGCAGGCTTGGTCTCACTTTTTAGCTTCAGAGCACATTCTTCTTCATTACAATAATAACCACTTTCTCCCCAGAGAAAGTAAAATTGGTTGGTATGTAACACCATGCTTGATTTTCTGGGAATGTGTGTGCAAGGAGGACTTGCATTAGAAGTTTGTTTTATGCGTAGATGAAATGGGAGTGAAGGTTTTGAAAAGATGCGCATGGTAAAGGCAAAAAGCTTTTAGAGCCTTCCAGCTTAGGTTTTTGCAGTGAGTGCTATCTTAGAAATGCGTAATGGTTGCTCCTTTAACCTTGCACTGCACTGCTGTGAAACACAATTCTCTGACAAGACACATAAAACGTTATGTAAGAAGCATAAGGCTTTGTTTGTCCTGGGACTTGAATATTATAGTATGAGGCATGAAAGCTTTACAGAAATTATTAAATAAAACCCAGGCTGAAAAAGCACAGTACTGAGCAATGTACCCTGGTGCATGCATTTTGTTTCCTGCAGGGCTGAGTAGATGGGTGAACGCAGGGTTTATGTGGCTGTGCAACTGCTTTCTCTAAATTTCAACTCCTCCTTTTAAGCAAACAGAATAATAATAAACTCTTCTAGTCACAGAGGATGAGCTCGCAGAATACATCACAGTACAATTTTCTTTGCTCCAATTCAGTGTGAAATTTTCAGCACGCACATCTTAACTTTAAATTGACAAATAGTCAGAAATGTTCATTAACTACTTTCAGTACAAAGATGTGAAGAAATTTAAAGGAAGGAAGGCATGACTGCCCATTAATGAATGTGAGCCAAATTTTAATTAACACTGATATCACAGGTTTCTGAGGTTAAAGTTTACAGGGCTGTAATTGTTACACTACTTGCTTCTTTAAAAAAACAAGCAAACAAAAAAAACACCCAACCCAACAAAAACCCAAACCAAACCACAAACATATGTATTGTTGTACACTGCTTACTATAAAGTCCTGAAAGTTGGCCAAGGAATATAATCTTTTTTTTCTTACTTCCTGAATTTTTGTCATAAAATGTCTCACACTAATTATTTGAAATTAGATGTTTTGGACAACTATGTCTTCAAGAATGAAGGATTTTAAAATATGCAGTCATATAGGTGTGTTCTGGAGTTTTGCTTTACTTGTTAGTTTAGCTGTTAAAGCAAAATGCAAGTTTTAATTCAGTGGGACTTCAGTTGCTACTGATGCTGCTGTTTGACACTGAACTGGTCCTTGTAGTTACCTTGCAAGCACCACTTGACACTGTTCAGCCCTGCACTAAACAAGCTGTCAGCATTGTGCAAAAAAAGTCATATTTGTGTCCAGTGTCTAAAGCGTATCATTATTATTTGTCTTGCAGGCACAGGAGAGAGTGGCAAAAGCACGTTTATCAAGCAGATGAGAATCATTCATGGATCAGGTTACTCTGATGAAGACAAAAGGGGCTTTACAAAACTGGTGTACCAGAATATATTTACAGCAATGCAGGCCATGATCAGAGCCATGGATACCCTCAAAATCCCATACAAGTATGAACATAACAAGGTGAGATTTTTGATTATTTCTGCAGGTGAAGCTTTTCCTCTTTTATTTTAGGAAATATACTGCAGGTCTCAAAAAAATTATGTCACACCAATTATACTCTTAAGTTCAGAAGAAAAAGAGCATCATCCAGTCCTGCCTTTAATTCTCTGTCCTTTTTGCTGCTTTGACAACAGGAAGGTGCTGCTTTTAACAAGATGCCTGGGGGGTTTGTCATTGGACAGAGGTTTAATGGCAGGCTGCTGTTTGATTGTGACTTTAGTTTCCCTTTGTCTTTTCGTCCCAGGCCATGCACTGGCCAGAGCACAGTTAAGCCATTCTTCTGATCTGTAGCAGAATCTTAGCGCTTAAGGTTTGCTATTAACATTCCATGTGGAAAAAATTCAAATCATTAGAAAAATAGGTGAGGATGCCTGTTTGTGTGTGTACTTATTGTGAAATAAAATTTTTGATGCAAGCAAGACCTAGAAAGAGTCAGATTCTTTTGAAATTGATGCTGCTGTTGAAATTTGAAAGGACAAAATACATTTGAAATTTTTTATGTTTACATTTTAGAAGAAAGATAAGTGACATAATTTAAGCGTTACTGAAGGGGAGTGAAATGCTTAATATTTACTTGAATACATGGTAAGGTGCAGGATTACATGGCTACATCTCCCACTCCTTGTCACAGGAGCGGTATGATTTTGATAACAGTTCTTGAATTTGTCCTGATTTTTACTGTTGAGCCATTATCAGCAACTTTGTCAGGTGCAGAGTTTAAGCTCTCACAAGTGGAGTGCTTACCTCTCCTTCATTCTTATGAAAGTGCATTTAAGGAGAATTTAGTAATCATGGATGAAAATAATACTTTCTCTGAATTTCTCAGAAGTTATTCTGATTTTTTTTATATATCAGAAACTATCATAGAGCAGGGACATTTATGATAAAGAAGTAAGCTTCCGTTAACTGGGGAAGACAGGATGAAATAAACTTGTGTTAAGATGAAAATCTTTTGTGTCTACATATATGAAGTTTAATTATTAGAATTGAACTGCTGTATATGTTTTAAAAATGTAATTTAGAAGTAGGAAAGATAAAGCTTATTACCAGGTTAAAGAAGCTTTGTTTCTCCATTTGGATCTGCCAAAGTCATTGCAGGTGGGCATCACTGACGTAATGTGGCAAGAACCAGAGTCTCGCATGAGCTTGGGTTTGTACAGTGGGAAGTCAGGAGGATCCTGTCTGTCAAAATCCATGTTGTTAACTAACTTTCATTATGGGTGGGTTTTTTTGTGCAGAGGAAGAATTTTTTAAAACTTTGCCTCATTGGTAAAAGAGACAGAACTTCCTAGTCTGACTGTGTGCTGGAGCTACCTAGTTTCCTCTCATGCTTCATGAATTAAAATGTGTAATTAGTATTAAAAAGAAGAATGCAATTGTATGTGTACTTCGGCCTTTTGGCTGCATGTTTTTGCTCTGGGCAAAGGATATAGCATACTGACCTGAAAAGTTAGTTGATTGTAAAGTGCAATCATTTTTTTTCTTCAAAATTGGTATTGATTGTCGCTTTGCCATAGTAGGTGGAAGTACTAATTGTAAAAAATCAGGATTTTTCATTGTATTGTACTATGGAGTATATGTTCTGCAGTTACTGTTTAAGTAAAGAGTGCTGAATTTATGTGGTGTTTTGTATAGTGTTTTCATATACTTGGAGTGATTGGTTAGGTTTGGGCATAGCTGTGTACGTATGGCCAGAGCTGTTCACTTTCTATAAACAAAAAATAACTTTCCTCAAAGTGGGAGTCAGCTCAGCTCCTTCACAAGCCTTCCCATCAGTTTCTAATAGGGTTACATGGAGAGTGAAATAGAAGTTACCAGCTGACAAGGTCTCAAGGCAATTCCTATGCTAATTCCTTCGGAAACAAAGGGCAATCAGACTTGCTACAGCATCATCCCAGAGTAGAGTGCAGTCTACTACACTTACAGTTTGTATACAAGTTCATTTCACTTTGAAGCAGTGGACACCAATCAGTTGGTTAATTTGCTCCTCTTTTTTTAAAGGCTGTTGAAAACAAACTCATTAGCCTAGCAGTCTAGAAAACACAGGAAAGGCACTTCCTATTAAGTTGAATCTCCTATCAGGAAGTCCTATTTCTGGAGAGAATATCTCAAAGTTTAAGTAATAACATATTTTTAGCACAGTAGTTGTTTTGCACAATAGTTTAGAAAACTGCAGCTCAAGCTAGTATTGATGTGGCTGGGCCTACAGAAAAGTGCCCTTTTTTTTTGTCAAGATCCTCATGTTCTGCAATAGACTTTGGGGCTACAGTAGCTTTTTCTGTTACTGTACCAGTTTTCTTACATCTACCTGGGAATTATTTAATTTGGAGTGTTTCAAATCTCTGAATGCTGCTGGAATTTGAGGTGGTCTTAAAAAGTTAGTTAAGTAGGCAGTTGTGATCTTTGTGTGGTGTACAACATCATAACACCACTTAGGTTGGATTGTTTTAATATAACCAATATAGCAAGAGGCAAGTTTTAAGTTTAGCAAGTTAGTTCTTGCGGAATTGTGTTGGCTTTGTGGTCACCAATATAACTAAAGAGGCAGAGACTGACATGTATTGTTCTGTACTATAATCTAGGCTTTTCTGAAAGACTTACTATCAAAGTAGTGAAAGTCAGTTGAAAAATGTTGCAATTAGTGTTTAGAATGTAATATCTCTGAACTGATGGAAGAGCATTATAACATGAAAGACGTTTCTTTTTCGTGTTAAACTTCAGAATATGAGCTCTACTGAGGTTTAAGATAATGGGTGAGGGTGATCTCTTAGGAATTTGTCTGTCATAGGAAATGGTGGCTTATGGACTGGTTTTTAGTTTCCTTTTGGGTAAATGTTATTGTGCTTCCGTTACTTATTTTTTAACTAGAAGTTGTGAACTTTTCATATGGCTTTTGAATTCTAGAGTAAGAAATATTTTAGGAAACACAGGAGAGTTTTCTGTAGAAATGTTCATAAGCAATTGTCAAAATTGCCTGTCTTTGCAAAATTTTGGGAAGGTACAGTACTAACTTATGCAACCACAGATATTCAAATGCACATTTTTTAAAAACTAAAATACAGGTTTATGGTTTTTACAATTTGTCTTTTTAGATAGCTGAACTGTGTGTCCATGCTTCTGTCATTCCTTTCAAACACTGAAATAAGACAACCATTCATTTTAATCTTCTAAATTCTCACATTCCTGCTGTTTTTCATAATGGCTTAGAAGCCCCCCCTCTTTTTTCTTTTTTTTTTTATTTGCACGCCTAATATTGCTGAAAGTGGCTTTTTTTCTCTCTTGTCCTTAAGAAGTCTATTATTATGCTAAACAAATCTATTATTTATTACTATACTAAACACCAACTACTGCTGCTACACTGTACTATTCCCTTTCAATGTAACTTCCAGAAGACAAGTTGCCTCTCTGCTCTAGCAGATGGTATCAGGAAGGTGTCACTCCATGGCGATTAGCAGTCAGGAAATCGTACTTGAATCCGATCCCCATAATTTCCTATGAGATTTCTTAAATATTTGTAACAAGATAACTAATGTGAGTAACAGAACAGGCTACAAGAAAGTTTTTAAAGAGGCTGAAAAAATAAAAGCAAGCTTTATTGTAGACATAGATATTTGCTGTTAAGTTTCCAAGAGTGTTTTCTGCTGAAATTGTTTCTGTATTTATGCCTGCTCCCTTTGGGGAATATTTTGCAGTAAAAATAAGCAGATATGGGAAATGCTTTCAAAGTCCAAAATCTTACTGGCATTATCTTCAAGTCCATGTTTACCTTGTTAGCTGATTTCTTCTAAGTCAGGCAAATCCACTGGAGCAAACAAATAAAAATACAGACAGAGGTAGGACAACAGGAGTGGGTATGGAGTTGAACTGCATAAACTGGACTGCATAAAGTTGGGAATGTGAAGTGCTCTAGATCTCTGTGGTGAAATTTGGTGTTGAACAAACCTAGGTTCGAGGAAAGGACCTCCTACGAACACCTCACCTGATATGCAAAGAGTGTGAAGGACTGAATCCAGAACAGCAGCATGCAAACACTGGGAGGGTTATTGACTGTCAGATGATACACAGATGTGTGGGATTTCTGGCCTCTTGACAGGGCTATGTTTTTGCGGTTTGTTGTTTTGTTGTTGTGTTGAAGCATTGGTGATGTTCTTGGGATGATGAAATGAAACGTTGTTGGTTTGGAACAGGGATAATCAAGCGGCTCTTCAAGCAGATGGAGAAACCCAAATGGTGCCAACTGCACCAACAGTATTCTGCAGCATCTCAAACCTGGAGCAGAGGGCTTAAAGTAGGTTACAAGAAAAAGAGATTTATAATAATGGTGTTGGTTAGTATTTAATGTATTTTAGTCCTTGGTTAGTATTTAAGTACTCTCAGAAGTTCTTCTCCATTCACTCAAAACAAAAGAAAAGTTACCCAATGAGTAGGAGACTTGCAGAAAAGTTAAATGCTTCTAATACCAGAAAGCTCCAGATGCATTACTTTGGGAAGAAACAGATTGCTGCAGAGCTGGCTGACAGGGACGAGTATAGTTAGATTTAAAGTATCATGGTCCTTCAACAACATCTATTCCAATACAGAAACATTTTTCAGGAGCCATAATGTGAGGTAAAACCCGTCTCCCTGACAGCTGTGTTTCCTCCCATAAGGACATTGATCAGTGAGCTTTAGGGGCTCCAGTAAAGGCAGGAACAGTTTCCTCCTGAGCGCTTCATAGAGAGTCCTTCACGAGGACTTTGACAGTTCTAACTAGATTCCAGCCTCTCCCCAGCTGTCTTTGTCATCTTTTTATCAGTCTCCTTCTGCCAGTCATTTACTCCTCCCATGCCCTGCCTTTCTGTCTGGCACCTCTCCAGGCTTACATACATGTGACCTCAGCAGGTCTTTATCTGCTTACCTGTGGCCTTACCATTTTGTCTTAGTCTCTGCTGTTTTCTTTCTCCCCCTTTTTATTTGAATAAAATTATTTAAAAAAACCCAAAACAAACAAAACAAAACCTAAAACCATGCATGTAGTAGTTTACATCCTGTCCTCTTTCTACCTGTTCACTCATTTGCTTGCTCTCTGTTTAGAGCTGAGGTTTCTCGCATTTGTCTGTATTGCTCCAATGCATTTGTAAGTTGCTTGTTTCCTCTGTTACATTCTGCTTAACTGTTTCATGCTTTACCTCAACACAAGTGTGACTTTTAGATACTTTTCCAAGAGTGGGGGAAAAAAATTTTTGTGTGTCAGAAGTAAGCTTAGACAAGCAGGGTTGAATGTTCCCATGAAGAGCTGAGATTAGCTATATTTAAAGCAAACACAGAAATAAATTAACATTCTTCTTTTCCAGTAAAATAATAGGTAATTTCGCTGAAATGAAATGAGGAAACTGTCTTTAGCCTTCAGTTTAGCATAAATTTGAAAACTATATTTTAGCTACTCTTTTTGCAGAGCAATAAGATTTCTTCCTTCCTCCTTTTATATTTCATTTTAAGTGAAGCTCTTTATTTTTTAAAATACGACATTTTAAGTGATTAATTGCCCTTTGCTAACGGGAAGTGATAAGTCATATACAAAAACACTCATGTGGGGTGTAATGTCCGTGTTTTAGCTTTCCAGTTCCACCATTTTACTGTTTCTGCTAGTGTGGAGAACAAATAGATGGTGATAATGCTGGCAGATTCTTGCAGATTTTGATTGCTCATACACTGAATACAGGATCATAAATATAGGAAAGCAGGTTTCTAACATTTTTTTGTTTCCTTTCTTTCTGACTGTTTTACTTCAGATACATTTGTCACTTAATTACTTTGTTTGCAGAGCATATTGTGTGTCTGAAAGGAAATACTCGTGAGCGTGCTCTCTGGCAATGAAAATGTGAAATATTCTCAGGGCAACTTTTGCATGTAATAGGAGTTTGGCATTTATTTTAACAAGATTTCCTACTCTTGGAATGGATTTGAATTTATGCATAATTAACAACAGTTATGTAAATATAGGTATTTATACAGTATAATTTTTATACAGGAAATACATAAACATAACCATCTAGAAGTATTTCCTAGAGGAAAATATTTAACAGTAATAGCTTCCTAATTATTTTATTCATTTTTACACAAGATATGCTACAGTTATCCAGCATGTATTTCTGAAATAATTTCAGATTGAAATGTTTTTGTCATATTTTCCACTGAAACTTTATGAAAATATTTATTTCCTGCAGGAAGCTTTTCCAGGGAACTCACATCCAATTCTGTTCCGGTCATATTATGTAGAATGACTAAAAATTCTTGAAATCTCATGTCTTCATTGTTCATTTCTAGTAACACAGAAAAGTTGTCTGAAATAAGATGTACTGCAATGGATTAAGAAATTTTCCACTAAAATGGATCATATTTTTCTGGGGTTTTTGTCAGTCTCTTTTTCAGTTTGCCCTTACTGTGTGGTAAAAGTTACAATGTCTGACATGCAGGAAGGCTTTGTCTTAAAATAAAAATAAGCTTTGGCTTAGAAAATAGGCTAATGTTAAGCAACAGACTTCTTTTAAAAAGAACAAATCAAAACACCTCCATCCCCTTTTCTTTCCTCAAGTATAATTTGTTTTGTATTGTGGAATGTATTGCCTGATAGAGGTATTCACATCATTCCTTTGATTCCCTACTTTTTCTGAAAGATTATTTTGCTCTTTGTTTCTGCCTGGATAAAGTAGGTATAAAGTGTGCACATGAAGAGTTGATTATATATGCACACGACATCAGTCCAATCACATGCCTACCTGTTTGCAGACTATGGGCCCAGGTAGCTTGTTGCTTTTGTTTTTAACTGTTTTATTTATTTTTATTAATGGTACCGATCAAGATAATATTCCATGAAAAAGCACATTTCTATGTTTTAAGCCATAACAGCATATGTGCAAGCGCCATTTGAAAATAAAACTAAGGCCAGACTAATTCATTGTACCAGCCTCTGAAAGCTAAACTTGCTTCTTAAAGGCACCCACCACAACCAAATAGGAAGAATCTTATGCAATTTTAAGCTCTTAGAGGGTAGGCTTTTTTTTAATCCTCACTCATAAACCCATGTAATCAGATAAAACTGTAATTTCTGGGACAGAATATTTTTGAGAAACTTCTAGTGTACATTTTTATGATTCCTTTGACCCTATGCTTTTTTTTTTTAAGCTGCTTTCATTCAGGCTCTGGTTTGAAAAAGTACTTCTTGAAAGCTGAAATCTTTTGCAGTAAAGGTTTAATTACTTTTTGTCATAACTTTTGTCAGAACTTTGTCAGAACTTATTTCTATGACAAACTATAGTTTGTCATAACTTTTGTCAGAACTTTGAATTTCCTTTAGTTATTTTTTTCTCCTTTTCTTTTACTTTCTCTGACACTCAAACTTTTAAGCACTGCCGTGACCTTTGAAAAGTTGAAAGAGTAAAAATGAAGGACTGAAAATAAAGCCATTCAAAACAGCGCAAAAACATACTAGATATTTATAAATTTTCTTGCAGCCAGTAGTCTGCAAATACAAAGAGGGCATGGGACAGAATGAAATGTGGTGACATTTTTCAAAAATATTTTAATTTAGATTAAAATAATTTTAATTTAGATGTGCAGTACAATTTGGGGAAAAAATTAACTTCAGTACTTACTCTCTTTTTTGAAAAAGCTGGAGTTTTTTCAACCACTTGCCACTTCATAAGCAGCTTTTGAAAACTTCTGCAGTAGAAGAAGTTAAGTGGTTCTTTGATGATAATTACGATGGAGGAGCCATGAGTATTGGGCTGCGACATCACTAAAAGACATGAAGAATGTTTGACCAGTGCACATATGTACTGACGTGTATGTGGTATAAAATGGATTTTTATGTAAGAAAGTTGGAATTACTTATCTGGTTCAAACTTGCTTATAAAGAAAGGTGTTTTAAGGATATGTATGAGGAAATTGAGGAGTGCATGAACGGACAGATCTTCCCAGAGGTTGCAAAGGAGCCTGCACACTGAGAGTAAGCGAGGCATTTCTGCAAGGGACAATATAGACCGTGCAGGTGGTTTCTAAAAGTATGGTCAGGAAGTTTCTAAGGACCCTTTTGCGATTTAGAGGGCATATGACTATTTGTGTAGGCTTGTTAGTTTTCAGAAGTGTGTTCTTTTAGGATTCATGTAATGATACTGTGTTGTGTATAGTTCATTTACTGCTTGCCAGCCAAGTCTTCACACTCCTAGAGAGAAATCTGAACACCTGTTGGCATTCTTCCAAGCTGAGTCTTGAAATTTGAAATTCATTTCACCTGTGGGTAGTTCTTGGGCCACTGAGCAGGAAAAACATGTGTGTGACCTCATTATTAGACTCATTGTGAAAGGCCTCATGTAAAAAAAAATGTTTTTCTGAGGGGCAATATTTATAAATAAAACCAACCTAATCAGAGAGGGGCATGGCAGTACAGCCTTGTAGCTCCTGTCCTTGTGTGATAAACAATGACTTGCACTGGCTGCCCTTGCTGTAGCGGAGTACTCATTCATTGCATTGCAAAATATTTTAAACAGCAACTCCCTCCTGTGAAAAATTACATAACTCTTCCTCATCTCTGTTTCAGAAAAGAAATACACATTTTAAAGAAGTAGATTTCTGAAGATCTAATATTAATGATAGAGAGAAGCTGTAGCTTGCTTGCTAGCTCCATCATTTCCTGGTTCCAGTGGTGTGTGTATGTTCTTACTGGTATGTTTCTGCCTATCTGTCCCTTATGGACGCTTGTCATCTTTTGTGGTCTTCCTGTAGAGCTTCCTGTGCACTGCTGTCTGATGATACCATATGAATCAGCAATGTGGGTGGTGTTTTGCCCATCTGACAAATAAGAAAACTGCAACAAAAATATTTTTATTTTTTCTTCACTGAAGTCAGTACTATTCAGAGAGCTGCTTCCTTAATTTGCATTGGGATGCATTTCTGTGATCCAGTAGGTCTTTTTCAATGTATTATGTACTGACTAGTATATGCAGAAAAAACAACCTTTTATGAATGCAGCCCAAGCAGATGTTATAACTGTCTGGGTGTACTGAAACAGACACCATCTACAGAAACCTTGCCAACATGAAATGCAATCAAATTCTGGCTATTCAACATTTGAGTGCAATTTTTCATTGTCCTGCATTAGTGGTCCAAGCTGCATGAGAATTCAATTTTACAAATTCTTTCCTCTTGGGAAAGGAATGAAAATTAGATTTGTCATATGAAGCTACCACAGTGAGAGGAAATTTAAATAAATATGCCTTGGAGGAGGGTTGGTAAAAACGTGTGTGAAGGGAGTGATATAGTTGATATGTAGGCTGAGTTGTCAAGAACCTACTTGTAAGGTAAGCATTAATCCCTGAAGATAGTTTGGTAATGCTTCTCTTGGTTCTTTAAGTCATTATTCTCTGAACATGGTTATTTTTCGACAGGGTTCCAAATAAGCTTTTTCTCTGTCACTGGGTTGTGTGTTGTAGGGGTTTTTTTTGGTTGGGGGTGGTGGGGGTGGTGGGTGGTGTTCAGTTTTGTATTTTCTTCTTTGGTTGGTTGGGGTTTGTTGCGTTTTTTGTTTGTTTGTTTGTTTTGGCCATTCTAGATTAGATCTTGTTCATGTTAAGGTTTGTGTTTCTGTTTGGTGTTGGGTTTTTTT
Organism: Phalacrocorax aristotelis; assembly: GCF_949628215.1. Classification (NCBI taxonomy): domain Eukaryota; kingdom Metazoa; phylum Chordata; class Aves; order Suliformes; family Phalacrocoracidae; genus Phalacrocorax; species Phalacrocorax aristotelis. The sequence continues at coordinate 40,881,779 of NC_134311.1, forward strand.
TTTTTTTCCTTTCACCTTGAGTGTTCTCCCTATCAGATTTTGTGCAATTGTATTCTGCTGAAGAGTGTAAGAGGAGGATAATAAACACAAACTGTTATACTGCTAGGCTTTTTACCTGGTTCTCGTATTCCTTTTGAACTAGACTGGTTGAAATTTGGTGAGTTTCTTAGAGTCTTATGTTTGCTCCAGCAGTATGGACCATGGAATTAATCTGATGGGATCATTATTTGACATAGCTTCATACAGCTGGGCAAAATGTGGTTAAGATGTCTGTGGAGTACAGAGTTCCTGATTAGTTGCGTTTTCCAGCGCCCACTTTGCAGAGACAGGATTATACCAGCTGCAGAGTTCCAGGGAATTGTTAAAAATAAGTATTTCCAAGTGGCCTGAGGAACCAAGCAGGAAACAATGCCATAATTTTGGGTCTGCAGTTGGAGGCGTTGCACAAAATACAAAAAATTCCTTCTGTAAGCTATGTGAAAAGAAGGGACAGTAACTATCTCTTCCTTACGATGAGCAAAAATGTAATGCATGCTTTAACTGCGAAGTAATTTTGTCTTAGAAACTGGAGTTCATGGATACTTTGAAAGGCTGAGTAAAAATGCGCTTAACCAGAAGCCTACGGCGCCCAAAATTCAGACATATGTATTTGTCTCCATCTCCTAATTATGCCTCACTGCATCAGCAGATGAATGTAACGAAAGTAACAAGGATAAATCTTCACTGTTATGATATGTTAGGGTGCCAGCACTGTTACAGTTTTTAAATAAAATCTGTAACTGAGCAAAGCATTTTCCTCTGTGCTTCATAGAAATTTTCTTCCTCAGCACAACCAATTATAGAATGCGGGAGAGGCTCACACCCTTAAAATGTTTCTTATATTTTGAGGGAATCTTGCCATAGTGAGTGTTTAGTCTGTGCTGTCTTTCGTCTTCTTACAGCATCTTGCTAGGCAGAGACCTGTGCTGGTACACACCGATGAGTAGGACTGAAATACTAACAACTAGACCTTAAAATGAACAACAGTGCTGTAAAAGTGCTCAAAGCTCTTGTTGGAAGACTGTGTAAAGGTAGAACTTTTCCTCCCTCCTTCCTGTGGCTCCATCCAGTGCCCCAGCCTCTGTACGCCTGGCCCCACTTGCGGTAGCACTCATGTTGTGAACTGTCCCAGGATGACCCTGCATTTGATTTACAGCACAGTGTCATGAGTGGGGAGCAGTGCACGCCCAGCATGTTTACTATGGATCACCACGAGCTACACAGTCTCTTTGAGCTAGGTTCTTTTGCCTGTGTGGGTGAGCTGTGGTAGGCTGTAGGGATCCTGTCTTCGCTCCCTCTCACTTTCAGTGGCTCATGTGGCCATGAGAAAGTCAGTTTTACCAGAAATGTTGAATATGCTTGCTAAATCTGCGTAATTTAATCTAAACATCCTTTAGTAATGCCTTAATTTGTTTTACTAGCTTAACTTACTTTATTTTAATAGCTAGCATAGCTGCCAATAAGTAGATTGGAGCAGCATATCTAAGAACCTAAATATGAATCGTGGATAGGATCCCATAGCATTTAAGTTAACATTAATGTTATTTACTTAAAGATTGAAAACTTCAAGAAAATTAATTCGAGTATGGCAGTTGTCTTTTTTTTTTTTTCTTTTGCTTCTACTCTTTTTGTCCTCTGTATGAAACAAAAATGTTTCCTCCCTTTATAACATCATTGTACCAAAGTGTTAATCATACTAGTTTGGGGTTGCTTCAAAAACCTGTATGACTGCAGAAGTGAATACTGGAATCATGTGTTTGTGGCTCAGTGCCTTGTGCCACTGTGGGCATACAGAGATACATACTCAGCATACGCGGGAGCTGGTTCAGATAATCAGCTGTGGGGTTTTTGGTTATATGCTACCTATGCCCAACCTCAGGGACTCCACACTTACCTCCAGACCCATGCAGTATTCATGTTGTGAGAATACAGAGATGTGATTAGGCCACTGTGGGCTTTGGTGAAGTAAAGCAGAGCAGTGTCCGCCAGATCTGTTAGCACCTGATGAAAGTTAGGTCAGGCTGGAGGATGTTCTAGCTTAGCTTGGAGTAGTGCCTGAACCTAAAAGCTTCAACAGTCAGGAGGGTATAAAGATGATACATGACAACATTGTGCTTAACACTTTCCTTTTCTTTGGTTTTTTTTTTTTTTTTTCATTTCCTTCACCTCTGTCCCACCTCTGCCCACCCCCACAACTTTGTTAAGGGTGTTGAGCGTATATTGCTTGGCTAGCTTTCTGGGTTTGAACTCAGACTTTACATGCAACAGTGAAACATTCTAGAAAAATGACAGTAAGTCAATACCAGACCCTTCTTGGGGGTAATTTTTAATGTACATCTATTCACTGTCTTCTCAGATATTGTAGGTAATTAAATATGCCTTCCACTGGTTAAAACAAGGAACAAACTATTCCCCTAAGCTAAATCAAAAAGTGGTCTACCTGAAGCTAAAGTAAGCAACTGAAGTTGCTACCAGGTCTCGTTTCTTTCAGACCTGATTTGTTTGTTAAAGATTTCTTTTCTTTTTAACTTATTTGTCACCAGACCCAGGATAGAAAAAATCCCCCTTTTCCTGGTAAAAAATGATGTACATTTTCATCTTTGTTTTGAGATTGAAGGTATAAACTGTTGCCAGTCCAGAAATTTTCTCAGTTCACTAGTCTCTGAATAGCAATTTCACACATTATCAGGGTTTTGTTGTTGTTGTTTTGGGATTTTTTTGATCATGGCAAAGTTACTTTTAAGAAGCTAAATTCCATATTCTGCATATCAAAGAGCAGTGATTTAACTGCAATTCAACTTGTAAGTAAGGCAATTTATAAAGAACTTTGCTTCAAAATACTTCAATATTGGCTATATAAAAAGCAGGAAAAGAGATGCTAGCTTCAACAAATGCAGGTTTTTTCTGAAGAATCAAAAGACAACCTGCAGTAGATTCCCTTTAATCTGATGAAATTAATGCTGCCTCTCCTGGCATCAGTTCTTTTAAATGTTTAAAAAGAAAATCTCCACTCTTTGCTAAAATATGTCTGACAGCATTTTAAAGCTTTTTTAAATAGGTTGCTAATTGTACTAGCAGTTTCCAGACACGGGGAAGGGCTTTTGATGTCAATGTCTGTATTCCTAAATCTGGATTCAACGAGAGGCCATGTAAGTGAGCTGCTAGTTCCACTTTGACTCTCTTTCTTTTCCTTCCTTCTATTTTTTTTCCTCCTGTGAGAAGTTGTAACAAGTCCTAATTTTGGAAATTGCAGGATTGTGCATAGTAAATTTGTAATTAATAAATACTAATGCTTTCCATCAGCATTTGTATTTTTTCCCTGCATTACCACCTCTTCTCTTTTTCATGCACTTACTTGCTTTTTAACCTTCCACCACTGTTTCAATTATGTGAAAACAGAAGGATAGGTTTTTGCAACTGAAGTCAGACGTAACAATTAGAAAGACAAAGCTTATTTGCTTCATCTTCCAGCTCTTTTAATTGAATGCTGTTAACAGAAATGGATTTGTGCCCAGTAGATGGACAGTAAAAGCGCAATGAGACTTCTGAGAAGACACCTCTTTTTAATTGCACTGCCAGCCTCACTCCAGAAGGAGTCTGACACAGCTCACCAGTATCTTCCTCCACCCCCTCTGTCTTGTCAGTGTTAGTACACAGCGTGTATTGATAGGGCATGTGACTTCCGTACAGACAGTTCATTAGTACAAACATCACCTCTAGTTCATAGGTCAGCTGTTAGACGTACAGACAGAGTGGGGTGCATGAGGCAAGCCGACTGAGCTGCTTCCAAGTAGGAAAAGAGCTTGGCTCAAGAAATACCCATTTTTACATCTTCAGTCTATGGTTACCTGCTCATCATTTATGTGTCCTTTTAACCAACACCCTGCTACCACCCAGACCAGCAGCCGGTAGTTCAGCTTCCATGTGATTTGCATGCAGTTAACAGAGAATGGGTAGTTTACCCAAGAGCTCTTTTTCTCCTGCAAACCCCTTTGACTCTGATTTTGTACAGATTATTTGCTGTAGGAGTTATTCTTGGCAGTTAAGTAGTATTTAGCCACTCATCCACTAGCCACAGTACCTGCATTACAGATTAGACAGAGATGGTAAAAGGCTCTCCTCAGTTTCCTCAACAAAGCAGTAAAGATGAGAGATGTAGTTGAAATTGTAACCAAAAATATTTGTTCTTTCCATTTATTTGCTTTGCAGTCATCTACCTCTTGACATCAAGCATCCTTCCAAGCGTGTTTTACAAGTCTAGTGGAAGTCCTCATGTGAAAACCTTTTCGAAAAAATGACATTGAACAAGTATTCGAAGAAATCCTTTAAAATTTGTAGTATAAATTGAACTAGATCTGACCCATAATTATTTTTCTATTTTGTCCCCCAGGGCATTTATGACTCAGCATTAATTATGATGAGTCCAGTGCTTGTCCTCTTAATCATGTTGATGAGCACTTGCTCGATCTAATACCAGACTATTCATGTAAGAATTCATGAGCATGAACAAAGCTTGCGTAATTGGGCTCAGTATATTTGAAAAGTTTAAAATGCGAGTCCCTAGCTGATTGTCTTCCTCTCCCAGAGTATTGGACTTATTAAAGCTCCCCTTAGGGGACTAATGTATCTTTTCTGTGTTTGGTGTTAAGGATGAGTCTCTATCCGCAATATGCAGATTGTCTGTAATAAAATCTCTGTTCAAGAAACTTGTGGATTTGTTTATTTCTTTAGTCTGCCTTTATTATATAGAACCTAATTAAAATTAGACTTCAGGTTGTGCTTCAGGAAGTCATTTGGCAATCTGCATGAGCACAGTTTTTATAAGACACAGTTTGACCATTTTCTGAGGCTTTTCTTAATCCCGTGAGGAGCAAGGGCTATTAATATTACTGAGTATCTTACTTGCTGAAATGAAAAATAAGGGGGAAACAAATACCCAGAGAAAGATTACAAATAGTAAGTAACAGAAATTCAGTTAGTGTTGTGTTTGACAGTGGAATATTCTGTGGCTTTTGTTTGACTTAGTATATATGATGCTTTTTTTTCTTAATCATATAAATGCATGGCATGGTCCTTATGCTTGTTGTACCTTATTCTCTCTTTTCTATACAGGTAGTTTATACTACCTGTGAGGTGGAAAAAAAATTAGAATCTCAAATCATTTTACCTGAACTGTTTCATTTTAGTCCTCTTCCAAGGATGTAACTGCTGAAATACTGTTTCCCTTTTAATTAAGGGGTAAAAAAAATAAAATAAAATTTACTAACAGGATTTTTTTTAAGTCTGTAGACAGCAACTATTTATGGGGATCCTTCCCCAGAAACACATTGCTTCAGAAACATTACTTACATCCTTGGGCTTGGATACTTGATGGCAAGCAAACTAGGAATAACTAATCCTGCTTAATGCATAGTTATATTATGATGAGTCACTGTCTAGCTAATTGTGTTCTTTTTCTTGTTGTTTCATTCATTACTTTTCCATCTCCAAACTGTGAAATGAAAACGTATTGTAGACTTTGAATTAAATCTTGCAACAATGAGTACGTTATATAATGTCAGTAAGTTGATATGGGGCTTTTTGTTGTTTCTGTTGTTGCTCCTTAGGCTCAAAATAAATGGTTAATTTGTCCAGCCAGTAGCTGAAGTAAGTGGGAAGGATTTGCCGGTTATGTGGCAGTCATCCATGTTCTGGCAAAGTCATGTCACAGTCATTCACCTACCATTTTGGCTCTTGTCTTTGGAGACTCTTCGCCCCTATTCCACTTAGCAGGGAGACTAAACCTAATGAGCCAGAATTAAACAAAATAATAAGAGAAAAAAACCCAAACACAAATCTACAATGGGCAATACTTTTTAAAGTCTTGGCAACACTCAGTGAATTGCTGCTGGGAAAGAAAAGGTGGTATTCTCTTACATGCATTTGTTATATAGCCTAAAGGGGCTAAAGTTTCTGGTACTCCCCTTTATATGAAGCTCTGATTAGAAAGCGTTGGCCTCAGTCCTGCTCAGTCTAGGAAGAGAAAGAGGAGCCTTTATTTCTGAAAGCCTCTGTCTGTATGTCTCTTGATGGCTGTCTCAGGCTGTGTTTTAAGTTCCACTCCTCCTTAAGAACTTGTCTAGAAGAGCAACAGTTCTGCATTTCGTAACTTCCCTTAATCATTAGCAGCAGAATACAGTTAGCATAGTATTTTAATTGTATGAGTACTGCTGAAAAAAAGAATGGTGAGGCTGATCATAAACTTGTTAATTCCTTCTGTTGGTGTTTGACAGAGCTATGAACAGCAGCACAAGCAACTTGGCTTTCTGGCCATTAACTCAGAAAGACAGCACTGTTTTAATATGCTTGCAAGTGTGTTACCTCGGTAAATACAAAAGGAGGAGGCAAGCAACGTAAGAGTACTTCACTTAGTGCTCAAGTTATTAATGAAGTAGCCTTGAAAATTGAACCAAAACCAGTAGCTTAAGGGAGTTACGGAAGTTGCTGATCCTTGTTATAAACCAAGCAGATTTTCACTGTAATACATGGGCACTGTTATGTAAATTGTGAGATACAGACATGCAGGGGTTGGGACTGGGGGGTCTTTTCATTGTCCTCTGATTCAATTGAATCACAACAGAACAAATCAGTGTGACTGTCTGACTAATATATGGTTAGTGTCAAAGAAACTGCTTCTCGACCACTTTCCACTCACTGTAAATGCAGTAGGCAGAAGATTTTTCATCAAGAAGGATGCTTCAATTATCTGCTTAGTTCACAAACTCCACCTGCCTTCCTGTAAGCTCTGCTTGCTTTGAGATTTAGATTCAAATAAGCATTTAGATCCTTATTTCTAGTGATGTCATGGTTTAACCCCAGCTGGGAACTAGGCACCACCCAGCCACTCACTCACTCTCCCCCATTGACATGGAGGAGAAAACTGGAAGAGTAGAAGTGAGAAAACAGGTGAGTTGAGATAAAGACAGTTTAATAGGTAAAGCAAAATCCATGCGTTCGTGCAAGCAAAAGAAAAGAAGGAATTTCTTTACTACTTCCCATGGGCAGGCAGGTGTTCAGCCATCTCCAGGAAAGCAGGGCTCCATCACATGTATCGGGTCACTTGTGAAGACAGACACCATCACACCAAACATCCCTCCTTTCCTTCTTCCCCCACCTTTATATACTGAGCATGATGTCACATGGTGTGGGATATCCCTCTGGTCAGTTGGGGTCAGCTGTCCTGGCTGTGTCCCTTCCCAGGTTCTTGTGCCCCGGCAGAGCGTGGGAAGCTGAAAAAGTCCTTGACTAGTGTAAACGCTACTTAGCAACAACTAAAACATCTCCACATTATTAACACTGTTTTTACCACAAATCCAAAACACAGCCCCATACTAGCTACTGCGAAGAAAATGAACTCTATTCCAACCAAAACCAGGACAAGTGAGAATTGAGGAGCCCTCTAGGAATCAGAAGCAGGGTGTTTTTAATCTGAGTTCCGGTATTGTGATGTTGATGTCAGAGGCAGTAATGTGGAGGAGAAGGCAGCAAGCTGTGTGAGCATTAGGTGTGACACGGCACTGAAGGGATTCACTGCAGCAGTCTGTAATTTTTTACTTCTTAGCTTGACAACAACAATGTAGTAAATCATTGCAAACTGGCAGAGGTCAGAAAATTCCACCTACAGATAACCAAGCAGTCATTAGGCTATAATAACGTATCTGTTTTCATGACTGAGGTGGATTATAATGGTCACCTATTAGGGTTAGGTCTGTCTCAGTGTGTCTGTAGGACTATACTTTTCCTTGATTATCCTGTTGTGCTAACGCTGATCAATAGTGGTCTTGGGAAGTTTTATAATGTTTGGATTTATTAGTATAGACATTCATGTGTATTTTTAAAAGGCAATGTGATACTGCAGTGTTTGCAGTTCTTTCATAAAAAGTTACAAGCTGTTTTGAAAAGCTATTTTGAAAATACTTATTAATGATTGTGTATCTTCAGATAAATTTTTTTGTAGGAATTTTTTTTTCTACACTGCTTTAACTATTTGTGGTTCAAGTAATTTTGGAACAGACAGGATAAAACCATGCCAATCATAACTTATCTGTACTAAAATAATTTTATGTTAACTTGATTCTATATGTGTCACTATTATAATAAAAAAGTCAACATCTTGAATGATATCAGTTAAAAGAATAGAGAAGGCTTTCATTACTGTATACTGTATGAGAAAGACAATGAAAATAAAGTTAGGAACAAATTCCAGTTGATGTAAAAAAAAAAAAATATGTTGGGCTACACAGAAAATTACATACCAAAATCTTCATATATTAGAGCATGCATGATTTGTAGTAGTGCTTTGGGGATTCATAGGTAAATATTCAGGAAATAAGAGAAGATATCATTCATACAAATCAAGGAGTAAAAGTCAGGAGAAATTTTCAAAATTGGTTAAATTTTATACAGTTCAGCAGCCATATGCACTAAACTCATTCCTTCTGTTCAGGGCCTCATGAAAATAAGCATAGTATGTATTGTATGTTTTGAAATGTTAACTAAAAAGAGAAAAGGAGAGGGTGAAGGGTGTAATAGAAGTCTCATAGGAGACTGTGGGCTTGAATTGTAGAATACTGTAACTTTTCTACAGTCATATCACTAAAAGTCATCCCCCTCTGCCCCATAGTGGAGTAGAAATACTCACAGTAATCTATTCATGTCCTCTTGCTCATTATTAGATTGTTGTTTAGTATTTGCATGGGTAATAGGGCTCATCTTATCCTCACACTGACTTGCAGCCAAATAGCAGTCTAAATACTTAACAAAGCAAAACTGAAATTTGACCATGGTTCTCAATAATGCCAAAAATAAAAGGAAGTAAGGGTGCGAGAGCAAAGGGGGGAGAGAAAAGTTTTTTGTAAAAATGGCCTTCAGTTTTTATTCAAATAACATATTGCAAACTGATCCAAACTATGTATACAGGTCAAAGGAAACATACAGCTTGACAACAGTTACGTTTCCATTTGACTATTGTTGGTCTTGTGGTGTTTAATCATATGGAAGTATGCTTCCTAGCTGGTATCCATGGGAAGTCATCTGGGGAAGAACTCCTGGAAAAAAGCGCAGCAGGTGTTAGCCTTGCACTGTTTTGCTAAGGTTTTTTTTTCAAAGCCAAAACCAACAAATACATCCAGTGCTCTGTCCCACTCAGAAATGTCCCCTCTGGAGCCAGGGGCTCTGTTGGCATCTCTTAGTCTGCCAAGATTTGAAGCTCCTCTGGGTGATCGGCTGCTCTAAAAGGAAAGGAAGTTTTTTGTTCCTGTATCTTGGCTTTACTGCGGTACAAAACATGAATAAGCACTTAGATTTAAAACATATATGTATTGAATTATTTTTTGTTGATTTCCAGTATATTTAGAATTACCCTCAGATAACTTAGATGTAGTAACTATATGAAATTTATTTAATTTATCCATAAAAGATCACATTTACAGTCACCCTGCCTAAAAATGATATTACTGCATATATACACTGTCTTAATAAAACTCCCGAAACAAAAAGACATAGTTCAAGTATGCAGGCATTTTCTGTAAAGTGTATGATCAAATTTAGATAAAATTGGACTGTAGATGGGTTAGAATATATGTGAAGGTCATAATGATATTTTTTTCATGTCTTTGAAAGAGATAATTTAAAGTGCAGGGTTTTGTTTCATTAGGTTGTATTCGAGGAGATTGTAATATCCCAGGGAAGTGCTGGAAGACTCTCATTTCTAAGGTTCAAGTATATGAAGAATTGGAAAACATATTACAAACAACAATGTTCAACACAGACATAGATAAATTTCTTACACTTCTTAATTTTCTCTTTCAAGTTTGGTGATAAATAAAGAGTACAGTTTTATACTGTAATAGTGTATCTCAGCAGGCTCATACCAGTTTCACATGCACTTACTATGCAGATTTCTATTTTCCATGTCCTATGCTGCACACATCTTTGGAAGGTGGAGTGTTTATAGGTAGTATGGGGATTAATACAAACTGTCAGCAAGTTTGAGCAGCACCGTGCAAGAACTTGGAAGGCTACAGGGGCAGAGGGTGAGAATGCAAGAGGAAATACTTTGAGCAATGGAAAACGTGAAACAATGGAAAGGAGTAATAAAGGGGAAAAGCAGATGTTGAAAAAAATACAATAATTGCCATTTGTGTTACAGCAGCATGTGATCCAGCATATAATGCTACTTAGTTTTTTTTCTCTTCACTGATTTAAAGAGACTTGTGTATTAAAAATGTTTCCTTTTGTAAATAGATCTGAAAGGTGATCACACTAACTTCATCAATATTTATGTAGAGTTCATTTATGTCAGTTGTAGAGTTCAATAGCCATTTATTCCTAATAGCGCTCTCAAAAGGATAATAAAAAATACAGGAAATATTATCAGATACAGAATATAGTTCTCAACTTTCCTTCAGATTTTGTTTTGTTCTGTTTGTTTGGGGGGGGGGGGGGGGGTTTGTTCGCTTGTTTCAGCATTCAGGGTCTCTTAGTTCTTCTGCAAGACCTTTAATGATCTGCTTTCCACCTGTCAAGGTGTTGCTATTGTTTCTTTTTTGTTGACGGCAGATTTCTTCATGTGTCTCCAGGGACTTTAAAGCAAGAACAGTTAGCCTGCACATAGTTCAGGAATCAGGACATTTTTCTCATGCTGCCAGAAGATATCCTTCCTTGTAAGGAAGGATTTTGTTAAGAAAATAATTCTGCATGTGCCTCCATTATTAGTTGATTCAAAACTGGGTTGTGGTAACGGGTTCTTCATGTCATTTCATATGCTGAATTACCAGAAATCAAATAGGAATTGGTTTAGGTTTTCTTTTTCTCTGTCCCCTCACCTCCTCCTATCAAAACCATGGATTCAGTCTAGTCCTTGTGTCCTTCCATGAGGAATTTAATTCTAATGAGGAATTTATATCTTGTTTTATTTGCCTACTGATGTTTCAGAAAATTAAATCCCAGGAAAAAAAACCCACAGCATTTCAGATGATTTAATTTAGGATTGTAAAACTGTTGCAGTGTCTTGATGTTGTATTCATACCTTGCTCAGATCATACCTAATATGTTAAATAAGTTTATCTTTCTGCTAATATGTTTAGCTCTGCAGGTTTCATATCTGCCTTCAGTTGGATTAACAAGTAACAAATAACTGAAACTGTAAAAAAATTTCTTCACAGTTTATTTGTCCAGTCTGAAGATTTGCCTAAATGCTTACTGTACAGGAAGACTAATATATTTGTTACTGACATTTAGCAACTGTGATAAGCAGTAAGATGCAGAGCATTTTTTTCCATTTTCTGAAATTGTTATACAATGTAATAAAGACTAAAGGAGTGATACTCTGTTACGCATCCTCTGTTTTTTTGTTTACTTTAAATTTAACTTAACTTGAGTTACTGCATCATAATGGTTGTGTATTTCCAAGTGCAAAACCCTGGAATTTTCATAATGAATCTGAAAATAGGGAAGTATTTGAATCAAATATTATGAAGATTAATTGAAATAAAACTTTGCTTTAATGGTCACTGCTTGGAGAAAAAAGATCTTTTCTCTCTTTGAGGAAATCTAAATTCAATAGTAAAGAAAAAACAGGCACTTCCATTTTCAGCTACAGAGCATGTTCAGCCAGAAAATACAATGCAGGAAACTAGAAGTAGCAGTATGTGTGCCAGTGAATTCTGTATATATGCACACATACCCCTTTTGCTGAGCTTTAGTTAAGTTTTAAGTACCTGGACAAAAAGCCGTAAATAAAGAAACTGCATGCTGGTTTTGTTGTTACTTTCTCGTTAAACAGAACTTTTGGCCAGGATATTATGATGGACCTTTTTTCCCTTCCATTTGAAGAAGTTAATATCACTAGCACAGTGATTTACAGCATTTTTCCTGCAAGTGCACTAATTCTGTAGCAGCACCTGTAGTAGTACTTATAAAATGGCAACATTGCGCTGAACATGTTTTTATAATTGTGCTGTGCACATTCTTGAGTACTACTACTTCTAGTTTTGAAGATTTGCAGTGGATGAACAATACTTCTGCTGCCTCAGAGGTTTGGGGAAATGGGTCTGTTAGCTTGTTTTGATAACTGTTTGGTGAAAACATTTAGATACCCTTCTTTTTCCTGGTTGAGTGGTCTGTTTGGAGTGATCTGTAGATCAGATTTACTTTGATGTAATGTTACTATTAACCTAATTTTGCTTAAATAATTTGCATAATTTCATAATCTTGAAGGGATAAAGATAGTTTTGTGTTTGTAGCCTTTACTTAGGGCAGTGGTGCCATTGTATTACATTACATTATCTCTCTACTTCTGGAGCATATTTTTAATGCTTCTTGTAAATGTATGTTTTTAACAAATAGAAGAATATATTTGAATTCCTAAGTTCTCTGTTGTTCAGGAAAAATCACTTATATCCTAGGTATTTCTTCTTTTAGATAATTTGCAGATACTGGAAAAAAATGAGACACTTAAAAAGCTCTGTGCCTTTGCATGCTGCAAAGGCTCTCTCCCCTAACAGATTAAGAAATTTTCTTTAACAGCCCTCATGGCTCATGAGACCAATTTGAGATTCTTGTCTGGTAATTCTCAGAACAGCCTTATTTACCCTCCTGCCCCAAATGTCTTCCTTCCAGAAGGTCTCTAACAGCTCATGGTTATTCTGTGCTTTGTTTTCAATTTCCCTTTTTTTTAAATTTTTTTTTTTGTTCACATGTGATTGCAATTTGTCCATCAGACCCTTCCTGCTAGGCCTGGGTGGAATTCAGAAGGTCCTCTTTGGGGCTGTTCAGGCAATGTAATGTCAGCAGTAGGACACCTACTCTGCTGAGAACTCTGTAGGAATCATAATATATGTGGAAACTCTTTATTTCAGGAAAATAAATCTTCCCTTCTCAATCTTACCTAATGCATTTGAGTTTTTTGCCAGAAGGTTCTTGGGGTATGCATTCCTGAATGCATTGTCCTAGCTCTTTTAGACATGAGGGACTGGAGGAGTTGAAATGGATTTGTTTTTCTCAGTGAGCAGAAGCAAGAAGGCAACCCATGGGAATCCTAGGAAATCTTAGTTATTTCTTTTCCTGTTTTTCACATGAAGTTTTGTATACTGGTTGCATAAAGTAGCTGAGTACGTTTTTGACAAAAGAGAACAAAAAACAACTCATTAACTCATATCAACTGATTACTGAATGTTTACAAGAAAAGAAATGTTGATATAATTGGATCATTTCTTCTGAACCCTTCTGTATCTCCCAAAGAACCATCTGTCAGATTACAATTGAAAAAAAATTTAAAAGGAAATTCTGTGCAACTTTTCGTATGTTTTGATGAAGCTAGCGGAAAGTTTGTTTAAGCTTAATTATAATGAAATTACTGTCTTTGTCTGGTTCCTTATTTAATTCTATTCTGCACCTTTCCTGGCTGTTTTGACTGGGTTTTGTGGTTTGAGGTTTTTTGTGTCCCTTGTTCAGGCTAGCAAATTTATTTTGTGTTATTTACAAATAAGTCTAGAGGGAGGATGAGGGTAAGACCTTTGTCAATCACAGTTTAATTGAAAAGGAAATCAAATGGAAATGCACCTAATTATATATAATACTAGCCTGAACTGGCACCTTTCTGTTCTCGAAATTCTGAAGCAGCTCTTTTCAAGCCGTCTCCTTTCAGCCTTTTTTTTTACCCCTTCCTTTCTCTTTCCTTAGAACATACACCTTCTGTCAAACTTAACTGTGTCCTCACTTTAAAGTGCTACTGGTGTGAAGTCCAGGCTTGGCACACAGCCAAGAACATGCAAACTCAGAAGATGGAATACAACTTGTTACTGAAAATTATTTTCTCTTCTGATAATCTTGCTGATTATCTAGCTCGAAATGAGAAAACAGTTCATTGGGAGCACTTTTCCTACTGGGCTGCAGGGAAGTAGGGAAGAGTGTAGCTCCTTGAATGGGACTTTTTAATGGAGCTTCTCCATAGTGTTGTATATAGTCCAGGGTAGCAAAACTGCTTTGCTTTGTTTGCATTTCTCATTTTAATTGCATCTTCTATGTCAGAGTTCTTCAAAGAGAGTTGATGAGTTATGCAAGAGCACAAAACGACTGGTAGAATAAACTGAGAAGCATGCAGGGAGTTATGTAAGGAAGTCCTAATTGATGTTATTTCCTTTAACTTCCCTCTGAGAATATGTGTCCTTGCTTGCTACATGTGAAGAAGTTGTGGCTGTTTGAAAACTTTGTTCCGTAAATTTTTCTTTACCCACTTGCAGTTTTGTCTTCTGAAGTAGTGAAGCACCTTCGTGTCCCTTTCTTTATACCTGTATTTAATACTTTTCCAAATGCATTGGATAAGCAGTATTATACAGCCTTATTATACTAGTGACTGTACAATAATTCCAAGTTATTTCATTTTTGGTTTCCATTAAAACAGATGATTATGTGTAGCTCTGGGAGTTGTTAGTCTTTGGACATCAGCCTTTTTTTGAGGGGAAAAAATTTAACTCAAACAGACCGGAATGATGAAAACTCCCTGTGCATGCTGTTTCTTATTGTTCTTTTAGAGAAATAACTTAAAATACATTGTAAAAGAAATAGAATTTAAGTTCAACTGTTACTGAAAACTGAACCTTAATACAATTATCTTGGAGCACTGTATATGTCTTCTGCAAATGACTTTAAACTGCATATTACCAAAGATGTGAGGCTGTAGAAATAACTCCTGTCCACAAACTTGCAGGCAAATAATCTTCAAAAAACCTCAATATAGGAGACCTTGAAACGTGTGAGAAATTTGGAGTTCAGTATTCTCTTAACATTAAGCTGGACTTTTTTTTTAGTGGTTTTAAATTCTTACTACCTATTGCAGCCCTGCAAAATATTCATTCATTTCATATATTCATTTCCCACATTTTTTAACAGTATGATTTTCTCATTTGCATATAACATTTGATCTCTGTTGGTTTGCTATTTCTGAGCCCAGTGGCTGTTGTCCTTTTAATTTATGGATCCAACAGTAGCAATGATTTCTGTTGTCAACATTTTTTACTTTCTCTTGCTTTAGATACATGCTGAGAAGCAAAACCACACTCCTTTATGCTTATTCTCTTCTAGCTCTAAAAAAAAGTATATGATTTTATAACAAAGTGGGTATATTTTATCTGTTTACTATTTAAATTATATTTAACAATATTCGTAGTCTTTAAGGAGTTAATACAAATGTTTTAACAAGGAATTAGTTTAATATATTTTACTCTTTTCTACATATTTCATTTTTTCCCTAGAAAAAACAATCTTTTTTACATTTTTAGAATGTTTTCTCTGTGATGTAATAGT
The DNA here is from genome assembly GCF_949628215.1 of Phalacrocorax aristotelis. Classification (NCBI taxonomy): domain Eukaryota; kingdom Metazoa; phylum Chordata; class Aves; order Suliformes; family Phalacrocoracidae; genus Phalacrocorax; species Phalacrocorax aristotelis. The sequence continues at coordinate 40,897,163 of NC_134311.1, forward strand.
CTGCTGAAGTAATGTTGAAAAAATACACCCTTTTTGTGTTCTCATAGTGTTTTTTTCCTTTGTATTCCATCCAAGATGAAGCCAAAAATCTGTTTTCCACTGTAACTTTACATCTCACCCTGATTTAACTACTTCATAAAGTTATCCAGAATCCATTTTCATTGATTGCAGTATATACCTTTTAACGATGTCATATGAAATCAAGCATAAACATTAACTGTGTTGAAGACGAACCTCTTAATTGGCATATATTTCATACCCAGCAGATTTTAGATCAATAGCAGAGTAGATCCCCTTTAATGGAAAGATTTACTTGGTATATAATGACCTCTCTTTAACTTTTAGCTTCAGATACACGGCAGATACTCCATGCCTCCAGAATGGCCGTGAACACTTAAAATCCAATTGACAGAAGAGATTCATGTAATTCATACATCTGTCATTTACTGGCCTGGAGTAATGTTCATCGACAGGTGGTGCTTATTTGGTGATGGAAGGCAAGGGTTTGACTAAAAAGTTGGTGAAGGCTGGAAAATCCTGACAAATTGGTTTCAGTGAATCTATACTGATTCATATCAGTTGGACTCTGCATTCAACAATTACAGGTTACTATTCAAGATAACTTAGTACTTTAGCAAGTTTTGGAAGGAATGTATTTTTATTTTCTAAAATAGTGTACTTCAGCACAAGTGAGAATGTTTTTAATTGACCAAAGAAATTTAAATAGAATTGCAACTTCTCAATGAAAAGAAACCTTCTCATTTTAAAATGTGTTTTTCTACTTAGCATTTTACTTTCGTTGTCAGAATACATGTCGCAGTAACGATTTTCGTACATAACAGATTTTGTAACACATAGAAACAGTATAGAAACAGTATTTCTTCCAGCCAAACCAGGCAACAGTGACTTAAGTGTCATGTAATTGGTAATGTGATCATTGCCAGTCACTGTTGCCACCAAAGGCATGCTTTCTAGGAAGGTAGTTCCAGAGTTAATTTTACTTCCATTCTGCAGATTTGTTATGGGGCGAGCCTGCCCTGTCTTGACAATATTTTTAATATATTCGGAATTGCAAAATGGGACTATCTGATAAGGAAAGAAACTGTTAGGAAAATGAGACTGGGATGGAGAGAATAATCAACTCATCCAGCAGTGTTTACATTTTGGAGGTGTTTTTTAACTGTATTTGAGTAAGATACATATATATGGTCAAATCTAAATACTGCTTTGTGGTTACAGAAAGCCACAAATCACTTAATCTCTTTCTTTGATGCATAATGTACCATAAAGGTGTTTATGGCATATGGAAGCACAGGATCTGTTTCAGTTGCAGAGCTTAAGAGATCCCAGTAACTACTGTGAACACCTCTACTTCATTTCCTTCGATAAATTGCATCTGGAAGAGAGATTTAGAATTCTTAAGACTCCTACTGATTAAAAAAAAAGGAAAAGGTTTGTCTTAAGCAAATTTTGCTTCTAACCAAAACCAGGCTATTGAACCACAACTTATGCTCTAATCTTCTAATACAACAAATGCAATAAATCTCCTTTTAAAGATTGCAGGTTTTCAAAAACAAATGGTCATATTTTAGACATGGAATAAATACATGACAGTTGTTCTTTGTTTAGTGAAGTAGGAGCAATATTAGCATAACAACTGATCTCACTTTAAAAATTGCAAGCACAGAAACTGAGATTGATTTATACAGCAGGTCTTTAGCCTCGATCAGCTGTCGAAAGAGAGTTTATATTATGCACAGTAAAGGATATGTGATAAATCTTTTCATTTAGATGCTGGAAATCAGAACACCTATTAATTTGGCTAAGGATTGCACATTTTGAATACATTTCAGTCTGTACTAAAATATTTTACAATGTAAGCAGCCCAATTAAGTTTCTAGAAGAAATCTGTGGGTTCTTTCTGTTGCCATTTGAAGGCAGCATTTTTGGCAGATATCTCATGAGCAAAACCAAATGAAGGATATGGACACCTCAGAAGTTTCTCAGTGTCTGGCTCATTTATGTTCCATACAGTCATTTTGCATTTTTCTTTCTCTGTAGTCATCGGGTAGGCAAGGATTGCTGCAGTGGAGGTGGTTATGGGGGCCTGCAGGACACCAAATATTCTGGTTACCCACTTGTCCTGACATTTTACCCAGTGAAACGGAGTTTGGGGTGTTTCATGCTGTTGGGACCCCATTACTTGCAAACCATGTACGTGTGGCCTCCTGTCTGATTGATTCTCATTGCGGAGAATCTAACTCAGGAGTATATATAGTCCCGTGAGTGATAAATCTAAATGACCTAATTTAGCTACAAACTCATGAACAATTATTGTAATGTGGTTCTCTAGAGAAATAAATCCAGCGCCTTGAAAATTGCAGTAGTCCACCTCATTCTCAAGAGGCCAAAATTCACCCAGAAGGCTTTTGTAATCTCTCGTTCCTGGGCCAAGTAATTTAGAAAATTGTAACTAACAATCTCCATTAACACATGTCATCTGTGAACATCTCAAATGCCCCACAGTCAGGGTTCAAACTAGGGCAGAGCTCACAGATGAGCTCAGGGGCAGGAGGTCCAGATATAAGCCAAGTCTCCGTTCTAATACAGCCTTCACACACACACCCTTCTTTTTTTTTTTAACTAACTTTTAAGAGCAGACCTAGTTTGCAAAGTGAACTAGGCTGTGAATGAAGGGCTATTTACTAAATGAGTATGTCTACACTTCAGTTAAATCTGCTGAGTGTTTATGTGTTGACAAAGGGAGAAGCCATTTGTTTTAGTAGTGGGTGACACCTAAAATGTGCGGTAATACTGAAACAAGATTTTTTTAAAGTAGAAGAAAAATATAGAAACCACATAGTTTACTCCTAAAATAGATTCATGAAAAAATATGGTCCAGTACTATATTTCTCACAGTTCACAAAAGCATGCACAGCAATAAAAAAAAATAATTTGTTCCACGAGAAAAAGTCTAAATTCATCCAAAAAATCAGTGAGTGTAACTGCAACAAGCATAGCACTTAACTGGAGCTGTAGCTGTGATACAAAACAGCCTGTATAATGTATCAGAGTAACTCAGAGCAATTATTTCAAACCCAGTTCATCAAGAACTGCATATTAAGTGCATGTGGCTTTGCAATCCAGCAAAGCTTGTGAGTCAGTAAAAGCTCTTATACTGCCAAAGAATGAGCTCAGTTTAAACCTCTGTTTCTTATGCGCTTGAAAGAAAGTGGCTATTCCCATATAAGTCTCTCTTTTTTTTTCTTTTATCTTTTTAATATCATAAACTGGTGTTCAGGACCATAAAAGCTAGCTGACTTCCAAGCTTTCTGAAAGAACGCAGAACAGATTAACATCTTGAAAGGAAATAAAGACTTAAATGTCTGGCTCTTAAACTGTGTTCCAAGAGAAAGTGAAATGGTGTTAATTTTGCAGTGCCGTAACAAGTGAAGTTTTCATTTGTGGGTTTTTTTTTTTCCCCTGAAAGGGAGGTGATTTTATCAACCTAGTCAGAAGGCCTTCAGCAAATAACAGTTTACAGTGTGTTAATCAGAGCTATCCCTATACAATTATTCATGTATATCTGGATAAGTTTTACATGCTTAATGTGGGATAAAAATAAAGAAATAATGGCTAGTAGAAGGTTGTCCTGAGGGAAAAAATAACAGGTGCATGGTGTGAGTGAAAAGTATGAACAATACTGATAAGGATTCAGTGGTGAAAGATACCTGAATGATGAGTTCATGGTCTGTTTGGTTTTTTTTTTCCCCTCTACAATTTTTTATTTTGGTAGTTTGTCTATTTAATAATTCTAATTTCAGAAGATTTCTGTCTGGCTCCGAAGTAGCCAGCAGGCTGTCTTCCTCCAGCAGCCTACCATTGCATTAACACAATTACATATGTTTTCTTGGTAATTTTTCATGGATAAGTCTTCTTTTTGCCAGCTGAACAGTGTTATTGATAGCTTAGACATTTATCTCCAGGGTAACTGTGATACAGGCAAGGTGATCTATTCTGAATGCATGATCACTAATTTCAGATTTTAATTAAAGACATGATTTTTCTGTATAGATCAGAATAGTGAAATCATAGATTCTAGTTAGAAGATGGAGAATGCCCTTTCACCCATTTTACATGATACCAAGGAAAGCAATTTTTATCTCAAAGGTTTTTACTTGGCTCTTTTTTCCCCTTTTATTTTTTTCCTAATCATCCTCTTTAGACTGTAAATATACATATTTCTGATAAACCAATAAAACAGTTCACTTTAAGGTCCTGGTTCAAGTCACTGGAGCTGCTTTCTCTCTTCCTTTTGCCATTTTGGAGATAACTAGTGCACATGGTGAGACATGATGTACATCATACTGTATTAGGTTCTCTTCCACACCATTTCCTCTATTTTCTAACGTAGCTCCATGTTTTCATTTGCACTTTAAGTTTCGAAGTTATTTCCAGCTACACCATTTTAAAGTAGTGAAGCACATACGCTATATCTGGCATTTATTTTCGGTGTTAAGTCTTGCTCTTCTGCTTTTTCTTATGTCCATTCTCTTCCTCTATGTTCAGCACTTCCTGAAGCCCTGTTTTCTCTTCGAGAGTCACTGGTGCAGTTCTGACTTTGCTGATGATGGAGATTGTACGAAAAAACCTAGCAAGCCTCATCCAGATAAACAGTGTCCAGAGCAAGTGGTTTCCATGATGTGTGACTTCTGAAAATGAAAAACCAAGATTTGTACAAATGCAGAAAGATCAGCCTGTTTTAAATTTGGAGAACAGTCCACAATATTGTAGCTCTAACAGAGGGGGAAAACTAGCTGTTTGTTAGCTGTAGCTTACCTAACACAGTGACTCCTTAGAATTGGTGTAGATCTGATTTACATTTCAATTAAATACATTCCTATAGTAATTTTATTTAAAATGTTTCTGAAACGACTTTTAGGTCATACTGGCTTACTTGTTTCTCATCACTTAGTAGTGTTTCTGTGTGTGATATTAGCATGTGACTGTGTAACCAAGTTGATGATGCTTATGTCTTGAGGATCACCTCAATGGGATATTTATCATCTCTTTGGCAAGCAGCTTTGTGGTTTGTATTTAGAGCTAAGTAAACCTGTTTGTATAAAAAGCAAAGATTTAACGTGTGCAGTATTGTCAACAAAGTTTTAAGCCAGTGTTAAGACAGGAACTGTAATGGTGATGTTGCTTTTGTTTTAGGGTTGGTTTCATCCTTCTTAGAAGGGTGATCTAAAGGCAGTGAAAGCGGGAATGGGAAAAGGAATATTTCTTCTCATTCATAAATTATCTTTTCATCTATCAGCCTGCTTCCTGGTTTCTTTTCTGCCGTTATTAACCTAACCAAGTTCTTCAGTTTAAGCTTTTTTTTTTGCAGCCTGACTCAGACAACATACTTCAGGGATTACCAAATATAGTCCACAGTCAAATTCAATCCTGAGTATTCTGCAAAAGCAATTCACAATTTAATTACAAAAGTGTAGAATGTATAGGCATGCCCAGCTTTTTTTGTTGTCCAGAAACCGTTAAGCATCTCCTCCATCGTTATGCAGGTTATGAGGGGCAGCTGCCCCTGCTTTGTTTGATGCCATTAGTGTGTGGCTCACAAGCTCGTGGCAAGCAGCCACTATGACACTTGGATGAGTAATTTGGTTTCTCCCAGAGTACTTCTGCTTGTTGCTTGTTCCAACATCTTTACTTACTCATGTTGGAAGGAAAGACCAGCATTAATCTGGGCAAGGCCTCTTGATGAAGAGAAAAGGCCTACTCATGGCATTTGTGTTCAGTATTTTTGGGGGTTTGCATCCGTAGGAGTTGTTAAGGTTCAGCAGTCAAGTTTCTGTGTTGGTCTGGGTACTGTTGGTACATCACTTAACCATTTAATACTGAAACTGGACTTACCTGTAATGCAGTACTGAGAGGGTTGTACATGAAAACAGTCAATATGGTGGTGCCTTTACCACGAAAAATAATAATAAACGTACAGCCATATGGTTAGAGCTGTGTTTATCAGTTATTTTTATTAAATAATAAATTCTTTACCTTACCCACTGAACCTCTGGATAAAAGTGAGGAGACCAGTATAGCAGCATCAGTTTAAATATGCTTCTGAAATACTGTTATAGGAATGTTTTAGTACTTCCCTTGACTTCAGGATAGACAGCCTTCCTTTTATAATTGTAGTCCTAGGGCAGTAGGAGATGGCACTGACCACAGGATATCATCTTTAAAGATGTAATTTCCTTTCTCGACTCTTCTTTCTTGTTGCTATCACTTTTATTTTTGCTTTTTTGGTGGCACATGCAACAGGAAAATGCACTCAGTTGCTATACTTTGTATTAACAAAAGCAGATTTACTGTAAATTAAGGCCACTGAATTCACAGTAATCCTCAGAAGGATTGCAGGGTATTTTTAACATGTAATTAGGCAACACAGCCTTTTGAACCACTTGTCATCATTTACCAAATATATATGGTGGTTAGATTTCCAGTACGGTGTGATACCAGGATAAGACAAGGAGAACAACACAACTTCCATATCTTAGTAAGACCCTGATACTGTTTACCTTAAGTACAGACTACAGGAGTCGCTCTCCTTTAGATGTCAGTAGAGAGAAGATGAGGCTGCTAAGCAGTTTAAAAGTTAGAGAACTCTTTCCTGTTTATTTCTCCCCCGCCCATTTCTTTCTTGACATGGAATTATTAGTGCCAGACCAAAGACATTGGCACTGATTCTGTCAGTCGTAGGGGTGAAGAAGGTTGGTTACATTTTGAGGTTGATAACAATCAATCACTTTATTCATTTATTTGTTCCTTGATCAAAGCTTTGCTTACCATTACAGCAGTGGAATTGCAGGGAGGTACAGTATGCATGATGCATCAAGACTTAGACACAGGATTTGTGGATTCCCATGAAAATAATGAATTATATGGGAGAAGGACAAACAGTGACATCCCTGATAGCATTGAGATGCCAACCACAAATGTGTGCTTGCCTTAATTTGGTGACACTGTTTGTCAAACTTCTGGTCTTTATAGGATCAGAATATGATTTCTAATTAAACTTCTGTCTTCCTCCTCCTCAGGAGCCTGCATTTTAACAAACTTAGTTAACTTTTTCCCTTACTAACATGCTTTCCAAATGGCGTGACCCTCTCAGCACTAGGCAGTAGCTGTGACACTGTGGCGCGGGAGGCTGAGATGGCTTCAGCGGAGCAGCAGCCACAGAAGTGTGCACAGGCAGAGGCTCCTGTTCTTAGCCAAATTGTTTTGTTCTTTATGTGGTTTTTTCCCCTCCATTATACTTGAGTCATGTGCTGACTCTTGGGAGGAAACACTGCAAACATTTCTGGCTTTTTGCTACTTAAATTGAAAAGAGGGTGACCTACAACGAGCAGAAGACTTGCTGACCTCGAACTGGTATCTTACTTTTTTCCTTTATAAAATGGAATGATTTTACTGCTCTATGATTAGTGGTTTGTGAAAGGTAAATGCGATTGCTAATCTAAATTTGCTTTTAGATAAATACTTCTCCTGATGGTGAATTACTGGGTCCTCTGGATGTACTAGTAGCTTTCTCTGTCATAGAGCTCCTAGCTAAGGAAGATTCTTCTGTATTGTGAAAAGCTGAATTTTGGAAAATAATGAGGAAGACTATTCACAATTTGTGATCAAACAAGAAGAGGACTGAGTACTGCATGCAGAAATCTTGAAGCAGGATTTTATATCCCGTTTCCCGTTAAAGTCATATTCTAAAATTTAAAACAGTTCAACATGCAGCAGTTTAACAGTTACAGCAACTAGTGTGCTATAAAAGGAAAATACTGAAAGGAAGAAGATGCAGGGGGAAAAGCACTGAAATCTTCTGAAAGTCGTGGTTTCTGGGGTTCCTTTGTCCCATGCCACAAATAAGAGAAGGTTTAGTATTTTATTTGAACTGTACTGTGAATTTCTTAGCTTTCCATTAAATGATTTTTATTGTTTTATTATACAGTTAAAAATAATTCACCAGTGTGGCACCAGGGCAGAGAGTTACTCAGCTACTGTTAATACATTATAATCCACAGACAGTGGATTTTAGTTAAAAACAATTTTGACAATATCACAGAGATTGCAACTGAGAATACTTCTGTAGAATACGAGGTGCTCCAACATCATTATGTTGATATCTGAACCTATATATGATTGTATTTTGATCATAAAATTCAGACTTCATTATAAGGGACATTCCATGCTACATCCTGTAACTACCCAGTTAGCACGCATTGTTAAGGGTCTCCTCTGCCTGCTCAGCATTGACTTTTTAAATTAAATCAGTTACTTAAATCAGTCATTTGAAAATATATATTGGTTATAGCTTCAAAATAACAGTGTGAAGGAAAGTGCACCAACTTACAAAGGAGGTAGCAGAGCCATGTCCTTACTGTGTATTCTCCAGCTTTCCAGCCCTTTAAAATTTTATGCTCTTCTGATAACATCTTCAAGTAGGATTTTTGATCATGCCGATTATGAAGGAGTATCTTGTCTGCACAAGCCTCCTGCTGCTTTGTGTGTTAGACTGCAGAGATTGTTTAAGGACATCAGTGGTCACGTACCTAAATGCACAGACTACCAAGTGCTGACTGTGGCATGGGCTGTCAGGTCACTAATCATCATCACACGTTAGAGTGACTGTGGGGCTGCGGTGCTTTTGCAGAAGATTACTGATAAGCACTTCCAAAGAAAGTGTTGGGTGGCTGCAAAACCAGCGTAAAGCTTCTAATTCCTCCTCTCCAGCTGTGCTCTCCTTAATTTGATTAATAATGTCCTGGCCTAGCTGGTCTGAGATACATTCTGTAGGTGGGGTGATTACATGAAATCAGAGTACTCTAATTATCCAGTAAAGCTAAATATTATTCACATTTAATCCAATTTGTGGTTTGTTTTAGGCCAGAAGTCTGAATTAAAGTATTTATCTACCCTGTCCAAAAGGAATTAAGGTCATTTTCATATTGAGAGGGAGTTTAAAGCCCGATGAAGGAAACAGAAGTCTTGATGATAACATCAGTTGGTGCTTGGTCAGGGCAATAGTGCTTTGCTGGCTTTTTCAACAAAATCCCTTCTTGTTTCTTAAGGTGAATTAATGATGTCTTATCTTTTAAAGACTAATTACAGGCTATTTTTGGCAAGCATCTAGTTCAGTCTTAATACCAGCTTTTGCGTTAATACTGTAATTCCAATTCAGAATGTTTGTGTGTGTGGTTGCTGCATGCTGATTTCCTAAGTAGTTGCCTGTCTCTAATAGTACTTGTGAACAAGGTGGATAAAGGCTATTAATACGTGTTTCTCCTGGATAGCAGAATGTAACAGAAACAGCCAGTCTTTTCTACATGAACAGCTTCCCTAAATTAACTTGATAAATTTGTGCTGAAGATCTTCTGGGAAACTGCCTTGGGCATTTCGGGGGGGGGGCGGGGGGAAGGGGGGGGACAAAAAGGGGAGTAGATTTGGAAATTTGTGGCTGAGTAGAACCTGTTGACTGCAGGAGACTTGATGTGATATGTCAATATTGTTGACTTTGTCCCCAGAGCTTCATCTCCTTGCTTTGTCTTGGAGGATCTCCAGAGTATATTGCATAGCAGGACTAGGTGACTGAATATGGAAACCTTACTGTACTAATAATGAGGATACACAGGTTTTCTCAATAGACTGTGTTGTCACTTTTCTGCACATCTTATTCCGTTCCCAGAAGCTTCTTCCAGACACAGTTCAATCAAAATTAATTCAAAAAAGCCATCAGTTTTTCTTTCCTTCAGATAGATCTGACTCTTACTGAAAACACAGGCTTTTATAAACCATTTAGATTGCTAAAAACATACTACAAGCAAGCAAACAAACAAAACCCTCCAAAAACCTATTTCCCTTCATTTGATGAGTAATGGTTCATTTCTAAGGACTATGTCTTATTTCGGCTAGTGTCTTGGGAGGATAATCCATTTGTACTTTGGCAGATAAATAAGCCTTCCTAAATGGTTGTTAAAAAGCCTACTGTGACCTCTCCCTGTAAATACTGACTAGTTAGTAAGCAAAATTAATAATTTAAAAATAAATATTAATTAGGTTGTCAGACTATGAATCAATTTTACACACACCTGGACGAAGCTTTTCAAGCTCTTATTTGTATAAAACTTGATTCTGTGATTTCTATGTAGGAAAGATGTTGTGTTTTATTGGTTTTTCTTCCTCCTTCCTAATGATAGAAGTTGGCAGCATATTTCAGGAGACTGGTATTTTGCCTTAAGCCTTGAAAGAGAAGTCAGCAGTGCTTTGGCGGACCTTTAAATAAGCTCTTTTTGGCATCTGATTTGAGACAGCAGAAATACGGTATATTTCTAGGAATGAGAATATTGTACCTAATTTATAAAGAAGCTATCGCTTTTTTAGGTCACACATGGCATAAAACTTCTTTGTAATTCTCCCTCACGGCATGTTTCAAATAGTTACTCATCACTGTGGTATAATATGTCTGTGGCTCCTCTAGAGAAAATAATGTTGAGTTGCTATCTTTAACAACTCGAGGCTAAATTCATTCTTGCGTGACCTGTTCTAAACAACAGCTTTTGATCTGAGATTACATTTTGCCCCCTTACTTCAGTCCTGCCAATTCATTACTCTAGACATAGAGGAATTAACAAAAACACCCAAAAGAAGTAGGTGACAGGGTATCATGTAGCTTTGCATGCCTAGGGTAAGTCTGAAGCTCATTTTCAGACTTTACTTCCAAGAAATGAGGTAATTGTTTAGAAAGACAATCTTCTTGGTTGGAAAACACACAAATACAACCATCTAAGTTAGTTGCAATTTTTGCAGAGGAAAATTCCTGTTGGAATCATTCAGTATTTTGAAAGGGACCCTCCCAGTCCTCTGATATTTCTAGAAATACCAGTTTGAAATAACTGTCTTTGCTGTACGTGTTAGTCAGCAGAGGGCACTCTCCTCCTTTAAAAATAGGAGAAAGCATAGCTTAAAAATACAGAAGTGAAATGCTTTTCTTTGCAGTGCCTTTTGGTTTTTTACGTTATGAATTATAATTTTAAATCTTGATGTGATATAATTCTGTACAGGATCATTTTTCGTGTAATACTTGCTCATCTGAATTGAAACAGAGATAATTATGATATGATTCCCTTAAAATGAACCTGCTGTTTGTTTCCCTGTGCATGTCCTATGTTCACCATAGGTTCTCTAGATCGTAAATGCAATGAAACTTCTGCAGTTCCTTTATGTAGGCAAGTGGATGGGGTGGCTGTATTTCTGAACTGCCTGAATCAGCTGGCCGTAACCTCTACTCTGTGAAGAGGCATACAGTCTTTTCAGTTCTAGCTATTTGAATCCACGAGTCCAAGCAAAGCTGTTACTCCTCTGATCCTTGAAAACGTCTGTAGTGCAAGGCTCATTCAGGCTTTGTACAGGAGCTCAGCAGGAGTTCTGTGCATCTGTATGCTTCTTAAGTGAAAATTCACATACTGAAATGTCCATTTATATTTTTTTTAATGCACTTGTATTGCAGTGGTTGACTGAGGTAGTGGATTCTTGGAGGATTGTGAAGTACAGCCAGTTATGTTACTTCAAAATGGAATGTAAAATTTCAGCATGTGCATGTTTCAGCGTGTCCGTAACATTTTCTACATAAATTCAACTGTACCATTATACAAAAATACTAATGCAGAAAAAAATTGCCATTATTTGCAATACTGTTATTGAGCACCATTCTCCAAAAACAAACAGGCACTCGGACATGAAGCCTGCCACAAAGCTCTTAAAGCCTGTGATGCATGTATGTAGGATACTTCTAACTTCTAACTTCTTGGAAAGTTAGAGAGACTGGCAATTGAATTTTTTTTTTTTAACCCTTCTGGTTTCCAGATCCTTTTTTTTTAAAGTCGTTTTTCTGTGGGCAAAGCAGGTAGAAGACACTTCTGAGGAAAAATTGTGAGGGGCACTTTCAGTTTGGTACCATGGGGTCTAATACTTTGAATACTGTTTGCTGTTGACGAGCTTGTCAGGTGCATGGTATTGAACCATATGCATGATGAGGAACTGTGGTGAAATGGATAATGCGTCCCTGACTCTGGGATTGGCATTGTTCTCTGCTCACTGCTGTTAAAAACAGCTCTAAGTCTGCCCCAGTTTGTACCAGCTGAATATATAGAGCGAGTTCTTTCCCAAATGCGAGTACATCCCCTCCCACCTATGTATTTACTGCATGCAAGCTCAGTGCAGTAGTTTTAGTGACACTTACCTGGAGTTTCAACTGGAGTAGCATTCAGAAGCAGTCCAGTTGTTAGCATTTTTGCTGTGTGCCTATGAACTCATTTAGCTTGCTCAAGCTTATGTGCAAGTACAATAATTATTTGTAGGTTTACTGCATGAGGATACAAATTATTGCTAGTGGCTGTGTCCAAGAGAAAGTTTGGGTTTAGTCTTATGTTCAGATTAGCAATGTTAGAACTCAAATGCTACAATTAATTTTGAACTATTTCAGAGCTTCGGTAGATATCTTCCACTACTTCCTTGGATATCATAAGGATTTATCTGTACCAAGTGAAAATCTTTGAAAATTTGGCAATAAAAGAAACATTTGGAAAACAACTGAAAACATGATGCAGTGGGACTATTTAATTTTTAAACATAGTAGTAAAGTAACTTTGGAATCCAATGCTCTGGATCTCTCTTTAATTACATGGCCTGTATTTTACTTGTTGCTCTGTTTCCTTCAAAGCAAAATTAGGCAGAGCCTGGAAAACAAACTGACCTCGCTGAATTAATGTCATGCAGTCCTAATCAAACAGTTAAATATATATACATTAATTATGTAATTAAAGAAGTGTAAGCTGTTGTTCACAATTAGAATATAATTACCTGTACATTTTTAAAAGAAGTATTTCAGCAGAAGTGAATGTAACTGAGTAGGATGTTTAGGCAGATTATCTTGAGCAATTTCAGGGCAGAATAGCTAGCTTCCCAACAAGACAAAAACAATTATTGGAAGTGAATTGCTGAAGTGTTTGGAAAGGACATGGTGGTTGGCTAATGTATAAAGAGGTTTCTGAAAGCCAGCAGTAGAATTTGCCCAGCTTGGCAAAAGAAAACTTGTCCAGAGAGTAAAGCAGTTTCTGCTTCCGGAATCATCAACAGCAAAAATGACAGATTTTTACAGCATACTTCAGGAAAATAAAAGATGCTTAGAGATCCCTGTTAGTTATTAAATGTATTATTTAATAAGTAATTAAATGTAGTTAAATAACTTCAAATATTAGAACACATTTCAATTTCATTTTGCTTTCGAAAAACAAATTTATACCTGTAATTTTCATCAAGTCTGGGGTCTCTGAAATGCCACTATATCTGAAATGGCACTATATGCCTGGTAGATCGCCTGGTATAACAGACTTGGGCAAAGTATTGGAGATATGTTGGTAATTAAGACTTCCATGACAGAGAACAAATACTCCAGCATACTACAATTGTGCATCCTCTTCTAGGCAGCCTGGAGCTGTAAGATTTTTGAGCAGTTCCTCAGAAAATGCATACAAGTTCCCAACTTCATGGGAAAGTTTGCCTATAGAAGTACCCTTTGCTTATTTCATATCTTACTTCTTGCTGATGTATTGCTTCTTAACAGATCTGTTGCAAATCATTAAAGGATGGATAAGTGATGGGAAGTCAGTGTGGGTTGTGTAATGTTATAATCATAGCATGTAACACCTATGCACTGTTTTCATTTGAGGGTTTGTGTTTTGTTGCAAACATTTGATCAGCCCACTGAGAGCGTTACTGAGATGATCATAGTCCACTTCACAAGTCATCCCATTTGGGCAGAGAGATGCCAAGATTGTTGCAATATATTATTCCACGAGAATAGTAAAGCTTACTGCTAGTATGCAGTATAGTATGTTGCTGCTGTGTTGATGATATTACATGTCATATTATGGACTAGGACTCAGTGTGCATGCTTACTTGCAATGAAATGGCTCTGTGTAAATTAGTCTGAAATCCTAATGGGTTTCAGTTCACTCCATTGAGGTTTCACCCTTTCAGTGTGAAAGAATGGAGAAGGTATTATACACCCTTACTTCTCTATTTGTGCCTGCATGTTTGTGTATATCTTCACATGTCAGGTGGAGCAGTGGTGAGGCAGGTGCTGCTCTAACAGGTTTTGTGAGGCTCTGGCTGCCTTATGCATGAATGACTATGGTACATACTGACTTACAGCTGCAGCATTCTCACTCTTCAAGTGTTACAATACACATCTTTTAAGTTCAACCTACCAGAAACCATTGGGATTACTGGAAGTTGCTGTGGTGTTGTCTTCCTGTAGTTGAGACTTCGGCACGTGTAGGTGAAATCAGTGTCTGTTTTAAATAAATGCAAAACATTCTAAATTAGAGATATTTAATGTAAATTGTGACATGACTTTTAGGTAGAAAGATACAAGGCTTGTGTTTATGAACGCTTACAATTGCATCTGTATTTTAATGTAATAATATTAATACAAGAGGATTACATGGTAGAATGGTCAGAGATCCATTTAGCTATCAGTTAAATTATAAAAATTTTGTATCAGAAACCATTTCAAATCTCTGTTCTGAGATTTCACATAGTTTTTTGGATGTTATACTTCTGGATGTTGGCACATATAATTCTTGGAAATGAACTTACTAAATATGCTATCCAGGTAGGTCCCAGCTTTTAAAAAATAACAGCCAAAGAAACAGTGAAACTGCTTCATTCATGAAATTGAAAATTTAGATTCTCCTTTTCCCACTTTGTCTTGTGACCTGATCTCAAACAAAGCTAGGCAGTGAATTTTTTTTAGCAATAAAAATAGATAACAGTATAACGAAACAATAAGTTAGTTCTTTGCTGTATTTCACCTTCATTGTCCATCAGTCCATTAAAATTAGTTCAGTCTTTTGGGGGCTTCACAGAAGAACCACTGTTGGCATGTATTGGGCAGCAAGCAGATGACTTCAAAGTTTCTTCTATTTAATCCCATTTTTCATCATGTGACTGTCAGCTAAGTGTGAAATCCTGTTGCAGAGTTTTTCTGAGAGAAGTTTCAGACTTGATAGCAATTTCTGACTTGTAATTCAGTTCAGTAACGGGACAACAGTAGCCTGTGGCAACATCAGACTTCTGGGGTGTTTATCCCCTCTAGTCCATTCCCTGGGTGGTACCTGCTCTTCACAGGAGAGGGACATCTAAAATAAATAAACTAACAAAACAAAGAGAAAAGCAGGTTCTTGTCTTTTCCTGTAACGTCCATATGTATCCACAGTTTGGAGTGGCTGACTCTGATGTTTATCATAAATCAAGCAATTAAAAAACATGCTGTGATTTTTGGCTGTTGTGTAGGATCAGGTATCTCCAAGTACCTGTGGGAATCCCATCATTTTCCTATTACTGCAAAAATAGTTTGAAGAAATACTTCTCCTTAAGTCTTATATCCGGTCCTTCCTCGCCCTGGCAACATCAGGATGTGAAAGTCATGTGGCTTCATTGGGTATTCTCGTGTGAGCAGTGTGGGTTTTAAAAACACATGGCATCCATGTTTTTCATATACAGTGTGTTTAGGTGGAATGAACATCATATCCTTACCTTATCTACTGCAAGATGTATAATTCTGCTGTGTTTTGGTTAAAGGACTGATAAGAATATGTAGTTCTGCCTCAGAAATATCCTCCTTCCCATTCTGGAGACAATTGTTCTAAAAAAATTCTCTAAAAATTAAATAGAACACTTAAATAGCACGATAAAAAACTTGCTTGGAGCAGAGAAGAACCAAAACTGAAAAACAAAAGGAAGGAATAAATACTATTAGCAAAATAAAAGGCAGCGTCTTTGGTTTGGTAGGGGAAGCTTCCTGGGTCTTGCAACAAAATAAATCTTTGTTTTTCCTTCAAACCCTTTTAATGACACTTTCTACATTAGGAAGCTGGGCCTGAATAGTTTGGATGTAGAAGGCTATGAAACCAGTGAAACTTGTTACTTTAAGGAGAATTTTCTTCAAATAATCACAGAGGCATTTCACTAAATTGAAGTGATAGTTTAGGCGAAGTGTATTTTTTTTACTCAGGGGTGTGTAAAGGTGTGTGAGTGTACATTTGCATATGAGCGCCTGGGTAACGTGGTATGGCATGCCATTTAACACTCCTGAGAGTTGTAATGTAGGCACATCAGGTTTTGTACTCCGTTAGTAACCTCATTAGAAATCCATAAGGGAGAGGTGCTACCATTTGAAGGTAACAATTACATTCACCTACAGGGCTGAATCTTAGTCTCAAATGTAATAATAATCTAGCAGTAATTGCTGTTAATTGAACAATAATATGATTACACTTTCACCATTGGAAATGATGGACAAATGATTGTGTTTTGACAATTTTGTGTAACTGCACTTAGTGGTACTTAGGACTTTAGTGAAGTGGTTTGAGATCTTTAGGTTAAAATACTATGTTGTATAATACAAAAAATCTAAAAGTCAGCATTTGTTTTTTAGAGGTATGAGTTCAGGAAGGTTTTAAACATAGTAATTGTGGAGTTATCAATTCTTTTACCAGGGTTTTTGGGTAGATCACTCTGCTTAGAATTACTGTGAACAAAATTAGGATGAATGTCCAAAACCTAGCCGCCTTCATAAAGGAAGAAATGGCAAAGAGTTTAACAGCTGAAGTTATCCAAGATCACTGCAAGACTGGTTCATTTTACTTCATCAACCTCTTTGTCCTTTTGGTAGAGAGGCTTATGGTTGCTTCATTTCTTTTTTCTCCATGTTTTTCTATTTAACCCTTCGTTTTGAAAACCTGGATTGTTCTATTGATTGCCAGATGTGTTTGCTGAAGAAGTTGTTTCATGTGATGGATGAATTAAAATAGGTATGGGGTTTGAGAGGGATGGGGTGAGTAGTGATAGAAGTGGTAATTCAGGCTGTTACACTGAATTAGATATTCTGTCGAGGTAACAGTATGTTAATGCTTATATACTTATGTTGCTTTTCTGTGTTAGGCAACAGTGTAACAGTGATAGCCGGGCAACCTAAAGTTTACATAAGGAAAATAAGAAAGCTGCACAGTAAGTAGGAAAATGATCACACCCTTTTGTTGCCCCATACTATGATTTGCCATAGCAGGACAAGTCTTGTGTTAACTTTGTGCTCTTTAGATCCATTTACTTCCAAAGAGTACCTACACTGTGCTGTTCTAATTGCACCGTCCCATACCTTTCCTTCTCCTAAATAAACAATGCATAGGTTCCATCTCATAGGAGGGCATCTTGTTTTTCATGAACGGAAACTTTATATACCTAATTTTCTAACTCAGCTAACTTTCTAACAGTTACTCACACTGGGTGAACTAGTTACCAGAGAGGAAGATATCTTTTTACTTTTCTGCCTGACATCAGAAAAAATTTTATTTTGTTGTTTCTAGAAAGAGGATCAGAAACTTCAGGGTAAAACAGTAAGGTAACTGTAACAAAGTACATTTATGAAGATCTGGATTCTATATTTAAATTGTACACCTAACCTCCCCATCTTCTCCTTTGGCATGACTTGTGTCTGGAACACTTACAAGACAATGTGCTAGGGTGACAAGAAGTTGTTTCATTGTGTTTCTCTTGCTGTGTTACTAAAACAGGATTTTTTCAAGGAGGACTATAGCAATAGTATGACCTTTAAAGTGTAAGCTTCAGAAGCCTTTTCTATTATCTGTATAGAAGTTTTGATATAATCCTCAACAAAAGCTTGCTCAAATGTTCTGGTCCTGTAGTGCTTACTTAAGTGTTTGTCTTCCATTCCTGGTGCAGCTTAAAAGTAAGACAGCAAGAAAATTCAGGGCTCTGATTGCAGTGTACAAATAAAGGTCTTATTTATTCAGCTACTTCCTAAGCTGTCTATACTAAAAAAAAAAATCCAAAAAACCAAACCTCATGTATGAAGACATTCATTATTCCAGTGTTTAGATATATATGTATTACATCTAGTGTTTAATGATGCATTTTAAATGGATTACATTTCCAACTTAAGTCACAAGATAACTTGCTTAAAAACCCTTATCATTTCATCATACTGCCCATAAACCATGGGTTAGAGTTCATTATCCTAGGCTTTTTATAGACAATGACAGTAACAAAAATTATTTCTTCATGCAAAGTTGTTTTTTAGATTGTGTTACATGTCTGTGGAATTCTTTTTCGAAAAGCTGTGTTATTGTTTTCTTTCCAAAGGTTAGAATGTGAAACAGGAATGGGTCACAAATTCTGATTTAGGTAGTTTGATACCCTATTAACGTTTGCCAGCAACTGAAGGGTGATTAGCATTGCACCAAGCCCTGTTTCAGCAATTCATAGCACACTTTATTAATTTAAATAGAGTTCTTTGGTGTAGTACACCATGAAACCTCCTCCCTGGTTACCCTAGTCCGTTCTGTGCTCTAAAGTTGCTCAAGGGAAGCAACATTTATAGTCCTTTTACACACAATTTTGTGGGCTGTTATGTAAAAACACTTTCCTACCTTGGGCTGATTATCAGTTCTGCTGTCTGACATGTTAAGGAATGTATCCCCCAGCTGTGTAGTTTTCATGACAGTGAAATAGACGAGTATTACTCTCCTTGTATGTTATATCTGCTTCAAATACCTGTAGGTTTGCAGGAGGCTCCAAAGCAGCATATCTTGCCATACAGCCCTAGAAGGCATGGTGTTTGCGTGAACCACAATTGTAGATTACAAGTCACCGAGGTCTGAATCTGTACATGTTGTTGAGCTGGCATAAATACTCATTTCTGCTTTTAAGCTGCATTATCAGGAATTCCCACCCTGCCCCCCCTGTACACACAAAGAGAAGAGCAAATCCATGGTCATGATCACGCCTTTGTAATGACTTCCGTTCAGGTCCTGGATTGCTTTGATCTGGTCACTTGCCTTTGCTCTCAATTTTGCAGTCAATGTAGATTAAATTAAATCCAGGCATAACTAATATCACTGTGCTTGATCCTTTAGTTACCAACAGCTAAGCACTAAAGCCACAGGCTTTTCTCTGATAGGTTTGGGAAATGCTTTTACAAAACAGAAGATGCTCCCTCCCATGTAAGAGAATTATTTTAATGGGCACCTTAAAATCAGCTAGTCCACAGAGACCATTGATACAAAGCAGCCTTGCCTGCTGCATCTCAAGCATCTTGCTTTCTTCTGTGGATTTAAGATCCCAGAGGAATTTCATTTGAACCAGGCTGTGCATTTCTGCCTGATCTCCCTCATATAAATCATTCTGGTAGGTTGGAGTGCTAATTTGGGAAAATTACAGAGACCGTATCAAAACAAATATAAAAGCATGAACCTTTTTCCATGCTTGCAACACTGATTGTAGTCACTGTTGTAAGGCTCCAAATGGTTGATGCCAGCGGAAAGATCCAGTGGCTGGCCCAATTACTCCCTAAGAAGCATTAGAGCTTTCAAAAAACTATGAAAACAGTAAGTAGAAAACTGACATGATGAAGCCTAGAGATTAAAAAATATATATTTCTTATTAAAGGATCTGGTCAAAAGAGCATTGTCAGAAAGACCAGCATAAAACTATAATGCTATTCAAGGTCAGAATTAGTTTGTAATGCTGTCAGTAGTTTCCTGAGGGGAATGAAGGAAGAGAAATTATAGCTATTTTGATATGTCCTCAGGCTCAGATTTCCTGTTTTCAGAATCCAATACCATTCCCCAAAATTCCAGTTTTCTTATTCTGGGATCATTTTTTAAATACTTGAAAAAATCAGTGAAGAACCTCTTAAATATAGGAGAGGTGTGATTTGCTAAAAAGAATAAGATTTCTGGCAAATAATGCAGAAATTGTTACAACTATTCTTATATCCCAAAAGGCCATGGAAAACGTTGACTGCTGGTGTCAAAAGTATATTGGACTGAAAAGTTATCTACACCATCTAGATTTTGTTTGTAGAATGTTATAGCTGAACTAGTAATTACATTCTTAATGACCAATTTGAATTTGGTGGTACTTACAGAATTCTTCAGTTTTGTCTCTTGTCTTGGGAATTTTTTTGTTGTTTTAATGCTTTGATAACAACTATTAGTGTCCCAGAAGAGAGAACTCTAAGAAGGTACAGTTTTCTCAGGGGCAGCAAGCTTGACTTTTTTTCTTTTTGTCCCCTCGGGTAATGTCAATTTTGGGGTAAAGTGAAGGATTAGTAAAGACCAAGAAGTACTCAGTAACATTCATAGTTGCATAAACTGGATTAATGATGAGTCCTTAGATTTCTTTTTCATGTTGAAGTGCTAACATCAAAAGTTAGTTTATTTATATTAGTGGAAGGAAACTAAAGCCAGTAGATAGCAGCAGTGACACCACACATGCATGATTGATTCTTCGTATGCATTAAATTTATGCTTCTCTATCTCACAAGGTTTCACTACAACTGCTTTTGACTTGTACAAGGGCAAATGAGAGAAAGATAGAGCCAGTATTTTCATCTCTGCCTCCATCACCAGAAATTAGAAGCCAGCAAAAGATGTTTCCTGACAAAGACTCTCAAATAAAATCTGTTGTCTACAGGAAAGTATAGTACCTTTGGGAACAAGAAGGCATAGCGGAAGATTAATAAAGGTTTGAAATCTACGTCAAGGGGCATTACTTTTTTTTTAAGAGAAGCAGCACTGATATGAAGAGCTGTAGATCAGCTCTGTATCAGCTGTCATGAGTCTGCCCAAGGAAACCCCAGGAAAGCAGAAGCAGTGTTCACTGAGGAAATGCTGTTTCTTTTTAAAAAGTTCAATCATTTTTTCGATGGATTCAACTTCTTGGCATATATCATAGTTTATTTGTTAAGTTTTGTCACATAGTGCAAAATTATATTAACTGTATGGCAGAGCATACAGAACTGATAAATAAAACAATATAAGA